>NW_013543334.1:528252-645100 GCF_000499545.2 Eimeria tenella | reverse complement strand
CTTTGGGCTGTATGGAAGAACTTGGGGAGAGCGGAGAATGTTGCTGACGTTGGGGTCTGAGGGAAGGGTGTAATTCTTTGGATATTCGTTGCAGGAGGGAAGTATTAAAGCTAGGCATACTATAGGCAGTTGGCCTACGATTTGTTGCGAGCATGCAACATGCGACGAGGTTGAGCGTTTTGATCAACGTTTCTGAAGAGAGGAGGCTGGCTGGAGTGGGGTCGCGAGGTTCATTAGCGGCCTGTCATTTCAAGAAGATTGCTGCATTTCAGCTGGGTGGGTGAGCGCCGCAGAGTCAGGAGAGCGCAGGGAGAACCACACTTTCCGTGGAAGATATATGGTGTGCAGCGAGCCTGTGCCTGGCCGGAGGGAGGAAAGTGCAGCGCGCATATCCACTAGGTTAGGACGCAGTTACTGTGAAGCTGCAAAGCGCATCAGTAGCTAAACAGTCGTCCATTTTCCGGACGATTTTTTGTGACGGGAGCGGTGGCGACGGCTTGTGAGTTTGCAGCGAATGGAAGAGAAATGTTGCCTCTGTGGTCTCCAGAACATAAGCAGACTCTGGAGCAGTACGTTTGCCGGTTGCTGGATAAGCCTGTGTGTGGTATTTTTGTTCTGTTGTGTTGTTGGGGTACAGTGTCGTTGCTCGCTCACCAGCAGAATGCACAAGCCGTGCTTTTGGTCGTGAACCAGCGTGCGCTGATAAGCAAGCTGCCGGAAGAAAGCATGAGTGGCAGTTTGATTTTGGGATATGCTGTTTTCTCCAGGCTGTATGGAAGAACTTGGGGAGGGCGGAGAAAGCTGCTGACGTTGGGGTCTAAGGGAAGGGTGTGATTTTTTGAATATTCGTTGCAGGAGGGAAGTATTGAAGCTAGGCATACTATAGGCAGTTGGCCTACGATTTGTTGCGAGCATGCAACATGCGACGAGGTTGAACGTTTTGATCAACGTTTCTGAAGAGAGGAGGCTGGCTGGAGTGGGGTCGCGAGGTTCATTAGCGGCCTGTCATTTCAAGAAGATTGCTGCATTTCAGGTGGATGGATGTCCATGGAAGAGCATATGAAGAGGCGGAGCGTCTTGATAAGCCTTGTTCTTTGGTGAATCAATAATCAATCCAGGACACATTGCTTGTGTAATTGTTCATACACTGGTTGGAAAATGTTGTTGCGAATAGTAGCTTATGAACGAAGCGTTTTCGAGGGATTACGCAAGAATGAAAAAGCGACGGTTGCGTGAGTAGTCTGGCAATGCCTTGTCACCTTTACGTTTTGCACCGGCCGAAGTGCATCGCTGTCTCTCTGTATATTAGCCCGTTGTTGTGTTCTGTCAAAACAGTACTCAATTTTTTGACCAGTGGCTGCACGCGTGCTACATGCGGCGGCTGAAATTCTGGGTCAACCTTTCTGAGCAAAATAGGATGGCGGGAACAGCCGCCTGAAGTCTGCTGGTTTACAACTGTAGAAAAGCAAATACGTTGCATACAGCGATTGCCATCTGTAGAAAAGCAAATACATTGCATGCAGTGATTGCCGAAGATATAGCAGTACGCGTCGACGGCGGCATGATTCACGCAATGCGCGCTCCTGAAAGAGACAGGAAGGAGTGCAGTGCTTTCACTTGCGGAGTACATTTAGACTTTCATGCATCGGGACCAGGGAATTTTAGTGTAGGCGAATGACACGCGAAGTATGCCATAGCTAGCCAAGTTTTCAAGAAGGTAGCAATGTCGGTATTATTTGACAGCGTGAATGGACGAGGTCATTTATTATCGCAGTGTCAGAGAGACACGCAGACTATTCCGAGACTGGTTTATCGTCTTGTAAACGAGTATTTGTTTGGCTCTTCTTGTTACCCAAAACCTAGATGTGCGGAAGTCGGCAAGCTATGTGAGTAGTGTTTCAGCTCGACCTGGCGACTGCGCCGAATAGCGAGCAGCGCATTAGCAAGGAATTAAGATTAAATTCGCTTTTTGTTGGCAAAATGTATTGGACAATTCAAAGAGTGCCCAGAAAATGGCTTATGGCTGGGTAATGAAGGAAAGACGGCATTGTGTCTGTGAATGATTGCGTTGTAGGAGAATCGAGGCAAGCCAAGTTGCAACCGGCTCTCTGCTCGATGGAGAGCATACTGCACTTGGCAGTTGTGCTTCCATGCCCGCTTCTCTAAAACGTGCGAAACGCTGGAGAATGAGTTTCTCGCCGCCTTCCAACCGCTCGGGAGCAACTATATTCCATCTGCGTTAGTGCCTTAAAGTCACCGCAGCTCTTGGAAGGCCCCATGGCAAACGCACGTCATGCTCTATTGGGAAACAGGGGCTGTGTCACCATATGGGTAGTATCATTTTATATCGCAAGTTCACGGGGTTTTCCATGTCAGCTCGATAGACTACTTGCTGTTAGCAAGTAGTCTGTCGAGCCAAGCGTTTACCAGGCGGGCTCTCCAAACAATAGCGACGGCAATGGTGTGGGCTGCTGCGAGTCAATGATTATTTTATCTGCATTCGAGATGCCAAGGGAGCATTGCAACGTCTGCTCAACCACTTTGTCATTCTGAACAAGCATGCAACTTCGTTTTTCATGTGCAAAACCTGAGGGCGTAGAAGTTGGCAAGTGGCTGAGCGCTTTTCTCCGAACACAGAATCTTTGTGTCAGTGAAGGAGTTTAGTACAAGCTAATTCTAGTATGACCTGCCCGTGATGCGAGAACAGATACAGCAAGTATGGAGGTATACGGAACACCTAGCCATTTGTGGTTGTCTTCCGACGATTGAGACGTTTGGTTCGTGCGTGCATTGTGGGACAAGCCAAACTCGGTTGGTCTTTATTCGGTTTTAAGACACCGTATGATATTGAAAGCGTAATTTGAAGCATCTCGATCAAGTTCCATCTAAATGAGTCCCGAAGATGTAGTGCAGAACCCTAGCTGATGTACGGACTACCAGAGGCATGTCCAATATGCAAGTGAAAATTAATGTAGGCAAGCACAAGAGGGGTAAAAACTACGTGCAGGCACAGCTTAAAACATTATGTTGATTGGATCTCTTCTACTCGCTCTTAAAATAACGGAGGACACGACAGACGTATGAAGTGCACGCTGTAGATGGTCGAACAAGACGTTACATGCAATTAGAACACCTCAAAATTTTGCTTTGTGCTCGCGGCTGGCGCAGAGCAAGGTTGGTACAGCTCGACGCACTTGCCGGTCGCTCAACTAGTTTGTTGGCTAGTGACGAGCATGAATCAATTTTACATGAAGGGCATTTTTTGCAACAAGCGGCTAAGTAGGGCGGGCCTCGAGATTATAAAATGAAGGCATTGGAACATTTCGAGTGATGAGTTTGTATGACAGAAGTTTTCAGTTCTGACGGATTTGATCCCGCAATACTACAATCGTTTTATAAATATCGAAATGAATGAGTCGTGGTCGCTGGAAGGGCTTGCAGCGGGAGGTGTATAGGTAACATCCCGAGGCATTATGCGGCTTTTGGACCGTATGGGCGTCCATGTATGAAAATAAGCTACAAATGATGAACCGGCGACCAAAACTTGCGCAATATCTAGAATGTGCTTGGAGCTGAGAAAAACGAATTGGAAGCGCGTGCGTTGAAATGTGACACAATGTTTGCTGTTCTCTAGTGTGTGACTGACATTGTTGACATGGCTGGGTTGTGGCAGCAGTATGCTTTGCCGCGCTGTATGCGGCAATAGTGGCATCAATAATGTTGTGCGACTGCCACATGGCGAAGAAGAAATCCGTGCGCGTAATATGGACGTGCAGGGCCGGTATCTTCAGAAGCGATTCCATGCACCCATGCACGATGGGCGCTGGAGAGAAACGTCGATCATTTTTGCGTGAGTAGAGGCCGGTAGTCTGTGTTTACAACATTGGAAGAGAGGAGACCTTCTGCACTACGTTGCAAGGTGACAAATGCTTAATGGGTGTAGACTGTAGCAAAACTTTTATGGCTGATGGTTTCGAAGGTCAACACTTGCAATTTCCGATATATTTGATTCCGTCATCTCATAATCGCATTCCAAAGGAAAGTATGTATGTACGAAGCTTGCTGGAGGTGGTCGCTGTATCAGGTGAGAAACAGGCGTGTACAATGCCGCTGGACGACAGTCTGTAAGCTGCTTCCTATGTCTAGAATAGCGGCTGTGGGCCAAAGACCGAATGAAGTTCAAGACCTAGTGCATGCTGGAAGCTAGTGTGAGCAATACTGCAGACTATGCCTCTTAGCATATTCAGCTTCACCACTGCTGCAGCATCGCTGCAGACCATGCTTGAAAGCATAATCTGCAGCATCGTTCACCTTAGCGTCCAGCATCCACTGGATCTTGAGCTTCATCCGGTCTTCAGTCCACTGCCACAGCGCTTTTGTATGTCCTAGGGTGCTGTCTGAACGTTTGTCAGAATAATATCTGGCCGTACTAAATGTGGCAGTGTCAGCACCAACAGTGGTGTGCAGCTTCAACATGGCGAAGAGAATATCCGTGTACGTGGTAGGCAAAACAAGAGTAGGGCAATGTTAAATGAGCTTGGATACAGATAAAACGGGCTTGTTGAGGAACTGCTTGGACTGTTGCTGTCTCAGTGGGTGTTGGCAGCTAGGCATAGATGCAATGTAGGCTGGAGGGTGTTCTTGGCTACGCGGCAGGGCAGTTGCGCAAGTTACAGAGGCTGGAACAACGCCAGCTGGCGATGCAATGATAGTTTTCCAACGCAACTTGACAAGGAGAGGACGACGAAAGGAAGAGAATGGGGTCCTCACAGCCATGGCATGGCATCTCGTGAAGGCATAATCTTTCAAGCACCAAAAAGGAATTTTGATTAGCTAACTTGTCTTTGCCCTGACGGTGTCGCTGTTTGGAACGGTTAGATGATTTGGCTGTAAAGTTCGGTTGCTTGCTCGTGTACTGTTTGCTGTTGGAAGGTTGCGCGGGCATGTGCTGAGGTTCTACGTTTCATCTGGTGCGCGAAAGGCTGATAATTAAGTAGCTTGCCACGCAACAGCGCATGTTGAAGCAAGATGGGAATCTCCGAACAGTGTGGTGAGGCGATGGCTCGCCATTGTACGTGCAAAGCTCTATTCCAACATTATGATCTTGCTATGTGTAGGGATAAGATCTGCATGCGGAAGCTGATGCAGAAGCTAAGGCCGAAGGCTCGCAAAGCTTTAAAATGATTCAGTTAATACTGAAGCATTTTAAAGCTTTGCATGACATGAACCTGTGTGCTACATTACGTGGCATACCAAATAATAAGTTTGTGCACAAAAGCACAATTTTTGGGAAAGTGCCGGTCTGCTTTCTAAAATATAAACGTTCTATGAACAGTCGTATAGTTGCGGGATGATCATGCGGCAGCTGTGATGAGAAGGTAACGGTGCCCATTTTCCGTGCATAATCGCACGAGTGCATGCGGGTGAATGGCAAACTGGCCGCATTTTCTGTAGGGATTGCAGCGCTGCACCACCTTGCCAGCTTCGAATAATCTTTTGTGCCTTTCTGGCACGCTTGAGATGACTGTTGAAATGAGCACGCTACCCTGGAAATGCGCAAACCGATACAGACACAATTTTAAGCATGTTCCTGGTAAATTCTGTTGCCGGTGATGAAGACTGATGCAGCAGCCAGGTGAAGTGACGTAGAAGTTGTCGTTCCTAGCAAGTGCCATGGCTACTCAACTTTTATTGGCTTGCACAATTTTTCGGTAGCCGAGTTTGTTCTTTTGGTGGAGAAACATTCGTGAATAACGTTTGACTTCTGTTTACAGTCACGCTAGCGATATTTGCTGTAGCGTAACCCCGGCGCTTTCAGCTCTAGCCTCGGAAAAATGGACGACGACCACTTTTCATATTATGCTTTTAGTGGCACAATGCTGAAAGCGCTGGGACCAGCGTGGCATATTCCATGGCTCGCTACGCGGCTGCTGAGAGGCACAAAGTGCCAAGGAATACTACTGCTAAAGAAACAATCTGTGCATACAATCCGTGCAGAAACTCGCAGATTCAATTGGAAGCGTAAACAATTTCGTGGTGCCGGGAAGTTCGTACGCGCAACACAACTTGCCTCAACAGAGCGTATTCTTGAAACAGTAAAAGGGGGCCAAAGCACACATTGACGCCCTTCACGATGCACTGCTCATTGTGACACTGTCGTATGATTTTTGGAAATTGCACATAGCTGATTCCTAGTTTTTGCCTGGCGGCACATACACTCTTTCGGCACACAGATTTGACCATATTAAGCTGTCACGGAATGTACGTGAAATACATGGGTTGACCTGTGTGTTTTGCAAGAAAAACAGTTTTTACGCTAGCAAGTGGGCCGCGAAAAAGCTTGTTTGCTGCAGAGTCGTGCCAGCGTGAAGATAAAAAGCGCGCTGGCTTACTATATGTTTCAAGTTGGGGACAAATGTTCTGACGGTGGCACGAGAGACTCTTCGGAAATGTGTTTCAATAGATTCAACAGAACAGCAATGATATGGCCGCTTCGTAGACTTTTTACAAGCATCTGGTGCATTGTTGGTCTGCATCAGTAGTGCAGTAACCTATTTTTTATTCCTGCCGCTCTCAGTGCTTTCTTTTAATGATAGTTTAGCCAAGAGTGATTTCGACTGCTCCAACAAGGGATCAAATATTATTGCCTCTAGTGCAGTGACGGCAGCAGGTGTGAGAGTGCAACTACAAAAGGCTGCAATTTTTGCGCGAGGATGTATTTAGGATCTATTTTCAGTGTATGAAGAGGCCTTCACTACCGTTCGAAACAGATTTTCCGCACCTCATCCCCGTGAGGCCCGGAAGTTCGTAGACTTTCGTTACAACGACGAGAGCCGGTAAAGGGACCAGGTGAACGCCATTCGCATTTTGTTTGGAGGTCTAGACACGGCGTGCCTGTAGGGAAGAAAAGACTTTCACGAGCGTTACAATAGTAGGCAGTAAGTGAAACTCTGGGCGTTGCGCACTGGTTTCACCTACCAGCGTGCTATTCTGACTTCTAAACATTGTGGGCATGCTTATTCACGGAGAAAAGCACATATTTTGCATGTGAACTAATACGCCCATTGACTGGATTATTTGGATACGGGCAGTTGAACTATGTCTGTGGCAAAGCGTCTTGAGCCCAGAACGTCGTTCTACGGACACAGGCGCTTTGCTGTGGACAGACAGTACGCTAACGCGCTAGCATGGCTGTCCTAATATACAAGGAAAGCGAATTTTTAGGGGCATCATGCCAGGTCCCGCCGTCTGCGTTCGACACATCTTGTGATTGCTGCTAAGAAGTTAAATGAAATGCTGAGCACAAGCCAAAGAGCTGCTCGTTCTACTGGTGTTGGCAGTGAAAAAAAATGAGGCGCGAAGCTTCTACGTACTTTGTGAAGGAGGACCGTATTGCAGAGGGAAGTTTGTCTCAAACCTTCAGGCGCCTTTGAACTGCAACGAGCTCTTGCCGTGGTGACTTCATAGTGTGACGGGCTGGCACTTGATTTTTGACGCTGCCCGCTAGCTGGTATGTGTTGGATCCGCAGAATGGTCAAACAGACAGTATATTCCAAGGAATCGAATTTGGGCGCCACAGCCATCTTGTCACCCGTCGACGTGCGGCACTTCCCCCATTTCGCTTGGCAGCAAACTAGGAAGTGTCCTCCATAATCGGCCTTTTGCTTTATGGGCGCGTTTTGTATGTGCGATATGTCTTAAAGTGCCCGTCTTCTGTTTTGCCTGCACAGGCAGAACATGATGCCGCCTCTAGCACCCCAAGCTTAGCCGCAAGTTTAGTTGTGAGTGACCTCCCGACGATTCGTCTGAAGACAAGCGTAAATTCTGTCCTTTTGAAGGCAAAGTATTACACTTTGTTTCATTTTGATGTGGAAAACGGCTTCGCGCTTTATCTGGAGGCTGTATGTTTCATGCTTGCAGTGCCGTACAGCAGTATAGTCTCGCATTTTTAAGAGAGGTCCGCTGCATGGTTGCACTTCAGGGAATAGTATGTGTGTAAAATGTGAGGTGAGCACTTTTGGGAAGGCTGTAGGAAGCATGCCAGTGCAACCAAAATGTACTGGCCAAATGACGACCATAGTTGAGGCACATGTTATTGAAGGACACTGCATCATCGTAGAATTCGCATTCCTCAACAGGAACTTTGTGTCTGCAAATTTTTATACCTCTCACATGGGAAAGCATTATTTGTCGACGTCGTTTGACTAGCAGTGAAGGCCGCATTCAGCTTTATTACCTCCAGAGCAAATCCTACCGACTACCTACTAGTAGTGATTTCAGGAGGCACAATATAGCTTTGACTTCCAATTTAAAAGTGACTTTCAAGCATTTTCCTGTTCATTGCGGGATATTCTATCTCTAATTGCGCTACTGGTGCTTCGCTTCACACAATGCATAGGATGGCAGCTTTACGCTGTGTCAGGGTCAAGAAGGCGCCTTGCCAATGCTCTCTAGGTAGCCTGACAGGAAAAATAGATGTTTTGCAAGCTGTGGTGTTGAGTGTACGACGGCGCGATGTTCATTTGACGAGCAAGAATGCCTAATTTGTGATGCAAAAGTTTCTCCTAGTTTATGGCTTCTGCACTTAAAACAGTGGAGTGAACCTTTCTACTCACTCGCGTCTATTGTTGGTTTTTTGATCCTTGTGAGGTGCCTTAGCTTGTGCGTTTCGGGTTTTGATAGTATTTTAACTGGGCACCCTAAAACACGAATATTCGCTGACCTTTTGTCTTGCATTACTGTGAGAGCGAAATATTTCAAAGTCGTAAACGTGCAAGCTAGAACTGGGGGAGATTTATACGTGCGGGAACATGCGCGTGCATTGCTGTAAACCAACTCTGTTTCACGCTGTGCCAGAAGACGCAAACCCGCTTGATTTGTCAGTTTGTAGGTGTGAAAACCGCTTCCCTGAAGGCCAGGAGCAGTTGCCCAGTTGCCCACAGGCATTCAACATGGAAAACTGCTCTTGCTGGAGTGTTTTGATATTCTTCACTAACATACCTTTGCTCGTTTCATTCCAGGTAGTAAGCAACCCCTGGTGGCTTTTGCACTCCAATGAGCAAGCTGAAGGAGCCGAAGGAGATTTCCTTACATAAAACGTTCAATGTGATGTTGCCAGGTCTGGACAGTTTTATGCATAGCAAAGAAGCCAGAGGGATGCACAGATTGTTCTAATCTTTTGCATGACACTCAGATTGTGAGACTTGGTAATTTTGAGTCGCTCTTGGTCAAAGTTGAACACAGCACTGTTGATACCAAGGCGCACTACTTTTTTGTTGGGATGCCTTTATTGAAGCTCGTGTGCAATTCTTCTCGTAATATCCCTAGGACACTCAACACTCAGGTAGTATGCGAAAAACAGACTTGTACATTAATTTCTGTTTATTCTCGTTTGTAGCTCCTCGGGAAGTGTGTTTCGGCAGCATAATCTCGTTATAACTGCGAACATACATCTGTTGGCGTACCTTTGGTCAAGTTCCTGAAGTTGTACCAACATTTTGATGCATAGGGAGCCTTGCTGTTTGAAGGAAAGCTCAGTGTGTTCACGTTAATCAAACTGCGAATTGATGGATCACTGGAGCAAACGTATTTCGCTGGATAGTGAGCTTGACTAAGCCACGCGACTCCCCTTTGATTCTATCTGAAGTAAAGTAATCGCCAAGTTTATGAACAATAGATAGTACGTATCACGACATGACTATGGCCTACACTGCTTGGGAATGCACAAGCTAAAATTAAGCCTCATTATCGGCGGAGGCGTACGACCTTTCTTGCTGGACTGTTGGGAGGGACTTGAGTTTCCTCGTTGCTCGCCAGAGAAATCATCGGCGTCTTGTGCTCGTTGAGTAGGCTATATATATTGGTTGTACTCATTGGTGTTCAAGAGCCTATGCTTCCTTAGGTAGCTCACCACTCTGTTTTTTCAGGTGACTAGTGGCAGTTTATATAACAGTAGTTTTACTTTGAAGCATCTTTCGCGCCAGTAGCTCGCTGGCATTAATGTGGCTACGAGAACTAATAGCCGGTCGAACGTTGGCGTCAGCTATTGAGAAGCAATTTTGTTGCCTTCGGCAGAGTGAGTTAATCAAGAACAGCGTTTATAAATGAGATTGTGAGGAAATGCAATTAGGATGCGCATAACATTGGTGGGCTGTCGACGTGTTTCACTACAATGCTGAACATCATAAATGACTATCAGCGCTTGTTCGATGATGCTGTTGACAACATCATTGCCTCTTTTTCGTTGGCGTAATTCTAGCGGTGTGTAGTGAGCCAAGGTGCTCTGGTTCGCAAATCTGCTTTGGTAGCTTGGGTGCTGCTGCTCGCTAATTCAGTAGCACTGCCCGTGCAAAATCAGAAAGCAAGAGTAGATGGGCACTTTTGCAAATGTAAAATGCAGAATGTGTACAGAATCAAAGCGACAGCCCAAAAATGCTGTGCGCATCCTAAATGCTCCGACAGCCCAACAGTGTTATTCGCATCCTAATTTTTATTCCCCGCATAAAGTACAACTTTGAACCTTGTTGGATGGATTTAATTCGCAAGTGCGGGCAGTAAACTTTACCTCATAGTTAACCTAAAAATGGCTGCTTAGGCTAAGGCTTTCCATATCCCGAAGTCAAACTGCTTGGTCATGGCAGAGTGTATGTTCAGCATTGTAGTGAATCACGCCGATAGCCCAACAATGTCATACGCATCCTAATTGCTATTCCTCACATCGCTCGCTCTTAAAGTGCAACTTTGAATCTTGCCGGATGGATTTCATTCGGTAGTGCGAGCAGTGAGCTTTAGCTCATAGTCATAGTTAAGTTGAAAATGGCTGTTTAGGCTAGGGCTGTCCATATCCGGACATCAAACTGCTTTGTCATGACCGACTGTATGCCAGGAAGCCAGAGCTCAAGGAAAGCTGATACATCTCTCTTCAGCAGCGCGACCACAAAACTAATTTGCAACCTCTCGTTATCTGCGCGGTAGATTGTGAGCATCCCTAGCCGGGAACGCCCAGTTCGGCGCACTGCTACTCGATGAACCTTAAAGACGGTCGTTGCATCAAGAGAGCACTTTTGGGGATCAGCATCCACGAAACTAAGATAGAACATTAGTGAGGGCATAGCAGCCACACAAAACATACTTGGCAAATGCTTCACATCAAAATAACATGCCGTCAACACCGCGCAATGTATCCACTGCGAAATACCGCTACGTGCGTCTCTCAAAAGCTTTGTCATTGGTGCTGCAAAAGTTAAGCATTAGAGACATGAAATCAGTTAATCATATGGCGGTTATGAGATTGTAAGCTACGGCTTCGCCTATGGAGACTTTTTTCGAGCTATAAACATACAGAACGGTTGGCGTTGCCAAACGTCTTTCACGGAAGTTGGGTTGCTACTGCGAAACACTGACATTAGCACGTCAACAATCGATCGCAAGAAATTTTCAAGCAGATGACGAGCCCGCTAGAAAAATGCTTCATAGGCAGCCTAGTTGTACCTGGCGCTTCGAAAATCATAGCGAAGGTTTCCAGCCAAAGCAGATTATAAAGACGGTGGGTTTTTTATTTTGTTAGATTGATTAAGTTGCTAGCAAGCACCGTGATTTCAAGGCGGCACTCTAGTTTGCATGTAGGCCACAACGGTGGAGTAGCCATTTTACTATGCTGCGCCACCTAGTATAAGGCCATCACTGGCGCAGTATGTAAACGCGCACGTGATGCTGTAATTTGGCGTTTGATGTCCAGCTTTAAGTGCTTATGGAGCCAGGAAATGAAGGAGAACATGCTGCGTGCTTCTCTGTATGCAATGATTCACTGAGAGAATCTCTGTTTCAAAGGCATTTTAGGAGGAACGATGCAGACGAGTAGCGTTTAGCAAGCCTCACTCTCCAAAAATGATTGCAGTGGAGATGGCGCCCTTGTAATTGTTGGTTTTCCCCGCATTTCTAGAAGAAAAGATACAGAAGTGTATGCAATACTTTATACGGCATGCCTCAGGGACATGGTAGTGAGGACACGTGATATCTCGACTCCAGGCACACGCTGCATGGATCTCATAAGATGCGGGCTTCTTTTTAAACGACCTTGCTCTAAACATGCTGCAGACATAAGTGATGGCAGCGATCAGGCCGGGTTTACACGCAGTTGTGTGGATTCGTCATAGAATTAAGTGCTTGGCCCGTGCGGGACAAAAGTGAGCGTCTGCGTTTCTGCCACTTCCTCCCCCACGCAAATTTTCATGCACGCAGAAGTTGCGGTTTATTCAGATTGTGCGTTTAACACGTGAAAAGCTAGAGCATGGGAACGGGTATCCGTGCGCTAGCAGTGAGTTTTGCGTTTCAATGGTCCTTTATCATACAGCGTCTTGCGGTGCGCGGTAGATATGCCGTGACATCGCTTCGATGCTGGGATATATTTGTGCTCGTGGACAGTTCTTAATTAGCTTCCACGTTATCCTAAAAGCTTTTCATGTCAAAACATTAGGGGGTGCACCACATAGCATGTTTGCACTGCATGAATTAATCTTATCCACGTGAAATACTACATCGCTAAAGGCAGTACGGCCGCTCTTGGCTTGCTTGGCTGGTGTGCGAAGGCGTCGGACAGTGAGAACGGCTCACCAAAGAACGGAGTTGCATGCGGCATTTGAGGCACAATTTGTGCTATCAGTACGAAAAGTTAAAACTCATATCACTTTGGAATTTTATAGATGCAACTGATTGCCACGAAATAGTACCGTTGACAATTGTGATGGTAGTCACTTCGGCAGTGGGAAGCAAGCCGAGCGCAGGAGACGTTGCTTCTCACATGAAGCGAGGAAGGTGCTAGGTCACTAGTTTTCAGTATTCTTGCCGCACATTACTTAACAAGCCAAGCTCTCTCATAGTAACGACAGCTTTGTGGGAAACGAACTGTTTCAAACAATAGAGGAAGCAGTTTCTTATCCCCCACATCGTGCAAAGTGCATGTGAGGACGTTCAAGCTGGCTATGTATCCGCAGTATGTGGACAATGGTTATTGTACTTATTGTCTTTTGTTTACACAAACTTGGACTCAACAACGAAAAACGGAAGACCTGGCTGGTGGAATAGCATCATTGCATTTGCAAGTACTTGGTGGGAAGGCTGAAGCCTCTGGTTCATGTGAATCAACGTAACGTCCCCACACTGGGGGACAGTGCCTGCGTACCAGTGTATTCATTTTCCCGCAAATGGTATTTTCGTATGATTACTGTGGCTAGCCATTCGTTGAATAGAGCTCCTAACGGGGGATTGGATTAGGATTGGATACGGTGGATTAGTGATTCGAGAAATGCCCGTCAACTTTTTATTAAGTTGAGCATAAGTGACTGCTAAATGCATTAAGCACTTTCTATATGCTCCGCAGTTGCTGAATTACTGCTCATCAGAGAAAGTTCACAACATGCGACCAAAATCAAAGATGCGATGCGATGCGATGTGACTCTTAAGTACAATGCATGCAGTTACTAGTAAGTGATAAGCGCTCTCCAACTTTCACATTTTAATTTTCTGGGCAGCATTCTGCCGCATCTTCTTGACTGTGAGCTTTTGCGTGCAAAGCATGACGTCAGTAGATAATTGCATGAAAATCGGTAGACTCTGTAATTTCTTTTTGCCTGGCCTTTTTACATTTACTTGACCGGAAAAGGCACTGCAAAAAAGTTTTGCGTCTCTCAACCTGTTTATTTCGAATTTTTAGAACTAGAAATCAAAAGTATATCAGAAGTATATAAGTCCCGTAGTCTTGTGAAGTAGCTCCTCTGTTGCCTGGTGGATAGTTGAGGATCCACGCTCTTTCGCAACCCGAATTGTATTTCGGAGTGTGAGCTTCTAAAGACGACCTTTAATATCAAGCATTAAGGCTTGCACCAACAATTAATCTGGTGGATGGTGGCAGCAGATGTAATCAATACTTCTAAAAGATGGAAGCGATGGAAAACGGAGTGCAGTTTCAACGTTGTAGCACTTGAACCGGTGAAGAAGACAGATGCTAACTCGAGCTTTTCTCCAAGAACTTTGCATGACTGCAAAATGA
Source organism: Eimeria tenella (assembly GCF_000499545.2). Classification (NCBI taxonomy): domain Eukaryota; phylum Apicomplexa; class Conoidasida; order Eucoccidiorida; family Eimeriidae; genus Eimeria; species Eimeria tenella. Next base: position 631,053 of record NW_013543334.1, on the reverse strand, counting down.
ATTAAAATTGGATGCACGTAGATCGCTACGAAGCGCAGGGAAGCATTGCACTCGGGCAAACGTTTGCACAAACAGCTTATCGCTTTTTTTTTAACATGGGCCTCTGACGAAATCGTAAGTGTGACTAGAATTCTAAATATCTATCAATTTCGAAGTATGCATGAGATATAAAACGCACACTGTGCACCTTAGCGAACTCATCAAGCCCGAGACTGGGTGGTTGAAGACACCTACCTTTACGATTCGCCGCAGGAAGCAACAGCAAAAGCATAGAGAGCGGTATCGCGCATGGCTCGGGTTTTCTACCAAGTTAATTCCTGACGCAGTTTGAGCTGCGAATTCACTCAAGTCCACCATAGGCTCTTAAACGCTGTTTGCATCACAAGGGGAAACCTTGTGGAGCGGTGGAATAAGACCACTGCGTTTAACAGTGTTTCTAGGTGAAAGAGAATCCGTACGACGTTTTGAGATCTTTAAGGTTGTACGACTTCCCGTACTAGCTGCGCGCCATCATTTCGGTGCAGAGTGCAGATTCCCAAGACGAGCCAAAGATCTACAGGTGCTGCATTTTACCCTAGTGAAAGGAGAAAGTGGAATTAGCCTCGTGGATACAGGACTGTTCATCTAGTTTACTAATGTTGTCCTTGGATAAAGATTTCCTGAGCAATCTAAGGCTAGACGCAAGACGTGTCGAAATCTGGCTTCATAGGGAGTGCGTCAAGACACAGCACTGCAAATGCCCTGGCTGACAGCTCAGGGCCCGGCAGATGTAGCGTGGACGCCCAAATACGCGGCGCTTCTATGGTTTTTCGTGGACATCGGCGTGAACTGCACTTCGACGCGTGAAACGTTTATCCGCTCACTTCTCCTTACGAGGATAATAATTGGGCTTGTAACGACGGACGAGCATAAAGTAAGGAAACGTGCCCGGGACAGTACCGCTTGAATCGTTTATACAGACCGTGAGTGAAAGTGCATGACCAGGCCCTGTTACTTGAGCCTGAAGGAGTCTGATATCTGTGGCCTGATGTGATCCTGCTCCACATACTTATGTGGTCTGGTTGCTAAAGACAGAGTTATGCGGCTGTGTAGCCGTTCGAAGAACGGGATGAGCAAGAAGTGCGGATGGTAATACGACTGCAGGCCGCAGAGACGCAGCAACAGCAGTGCACAGTTGCGCACTTCTTGTGTTCAGAACATTACGTAGAAGTATCACACAGTCGGGAAACGTTCGCCTCTTGCTTCACGATGGGCGGGGTTGAGTGGTAGAGCTTGCGTCAAATTAAGTCTATTTTCACACGGCAACCGATGAAGCCTAAATCTAATCTATGACCGTTTTTTAGCCTCCAAGTATTCGCTTTTTTCTCGATTTGCATTGCGCATGCGTGGTCACACCTGAAAATGCGGAAAACTGTAGTTCTGCACGAGCCACTTGCACGCCCCAGTTGTGATCCATTCGCAGTTGGCTGCTTCAGGTTGCAGCGAAGCTGCAGTTTAACAGCTGCACTGGAAGAAAGGCAGCTTCTAGTGCTGCGTGTTTGAATGGGTTGGTTTACTGGGCCTGGATAAAATGGGGATGGAGGCGACTATGGAGATGAGCAAGGTCAAACGATAGTTTTGGGGCACACACATGAGCCTGAATTGGACTCATTTGAGTCCTTCAAAACATATATCTACAATGCCAGCAGTACTTGTGTTATTGCATCTGGTCGCTTGCACAGGGTGAATATCTCCAGGTCTTTCGTTTTTCGTGTTTGAATAAATGCAGTCAATAAGAGCCTCATCCGTACGCAAAGACTGGTTTGGTGAAGGTTGCTCGTCTGTCCAGTTGCGTGCTGTAGAAAGTACGGGTCATGCACATCTGACTGAAACAGCAATTTTTGCGATTTTTTTCCGGATTTCACTGCCTTGTTGGTGATCTTGGTGATGGACTGTGCGTTGATTCTTGCGTCAACAAAGCATATGAGGTGTTGCTTATTGTTCGTCATCTTGCCGCTGTTCAAGAATGGGCAGTCAGTGAGCCGCTTTTAAAGACAGATGTGGGGATAGGGGCACGTGGGTCCTCGAAATTGCAAACCGATGCATTCAAATCATGCATGTTTGAATTTGACCTGTTTGATACCTTCGGCACAAATCTCTACAATGCTGCTTGTATGTTTTTGATTGCCATCTTGTAGTTTACGTAGAATAAGTCTCCACAACACTTTTGCTATTTGTGATTCAATTGGATGCAATCAATATGAGCAGAGTCTATGAAGAACAAGTATTTCGGGTAGGGTTACTATACTGCCTGGCTGCGTGGTCAAACCCATGTAGCGGGTCATCTGCGCCTGACTGGAGCCATTAACGTAAAGCTTTGGATATCTGTGCACTATCCCAACGAAAGTGTAGCTACGGTGCTGGACTATGTGCTGATTACCGTGTCAGAAACGCAGAGAGCATATGTGCAGAAAGCTATATCAAGAGATATTAGTGTTCGCTATCGTGCCGGCTATTGAGGGCTGCGCAGATAGTGAGTCATCCGTAAAAGCAGCTGTAGGGATGAAAACTATTTTAGCAGCTGAGTATTGTAAACTGATAAATTCGAGTATACACGCCATGCGAAGTCAGACGTGCGTGGATGCCCAAAAGGCAAGTCTTCGGAATACTTGCGTACTTAGTTGCGGTTGTGTAGCGTGTAGCTTGAATAAGTAGGGTGGATCTCAGAGTAGCTTGATATTCATTTTTGGATAAACGTAATAGATACGTGTGCCAAATATGTGATGGGTCATTTCAGGCCAATCGGAAAAACTGCCAACTTGACGCAGTGAATTTCAGTGCCGTGGCTGCGCCACGGTTTGAAGGTGTGGAACTCTGCACTACGCCAACAAAGCATGGGGTTTAGTGTAACTACGTATCGTGAGAGCTCTGAACTGCCAGTTTTAGGGCAGGCTATGTAAGCTAGCGCAGTCAGTGGGTCACTACTGTATACAAGCCTGATCTAACATGAGAACAATATATTTCGTGCAGCGCCATCCCCCAGGCATACATCATTAACGCGAAATAGCCTCCTGGCTGTGAATCGCATGACAGAACTTCTCAAAAGGAAGTGCTGGAATTACCTGTGGTTTGCTGACTCACTTCGTGATAATGAGTGCATGCAACTTTGTTGATGCTATAGAACAAAAGCCGTGCATGCGCTGCAACACATGCACCCCCAGTTTCTATTTGTAGCCATACGGACTAAGGAAACCAAGTAAGACACCCATTCGTGTAAATGCTTTGCAAAACAGGCAACATGCTGAAAGTTTACGCTGCTGTACTTGCATGAAGGCTTCACATTGTTTGTAATATGCAGTGCCTTTCAAAAATAAAGGACTTGGAGATAATCGCCTTCATAACGTAGGTATGTATTCGAGTTACGCTTAGAAACACCATTGCAGACCGCAAATATTTTTGATGCGAGTGAAATGACATGTGAGCATTGGCAAAGTGAGGCTAAAAAGACAAAGCATGTAAAACCAGGGTTGCTCATGCTTGACTTGCACTGCTCTTCATAGAACAAACCTTGCTGCTGCTACATGAATGCTGAGAAGAAGACCCCTGTCATTCTTCTGCAATTTCTTATTAAAAATGGCTTCATTGCTGACTAGGCGATTGGACGTGCCTCGAGCAAAAGGAAGTGTGTTGCGAACAACCGCCTCAAGGTCAAGACCGTACCCAGTTTTGAGGAGCTCTTGACACCGCATGAACGTCATCCCGGTAGTACCGGACACGTTAACTGCTTGGCACATGTGGAATGCAGAGATACTTGTAGTGCTGTCCAAAGAAGACGCTGTGGAGCTTTAACCTGTACGGCGACGCGTGACGCTACTTTTAGCGTCAATTACAACTTTACGCTTCTTATTTGTATATCTCACTACGAACGTGAACACCTTTGATGGAAATGGGTCTGGCGGAACAACATGCATTGCTAATTTCTGTCGGGATGCGTTGCTGTCCTAAAGGCGGTGTCAGTCGGTAACAATGGAGAGACACTCAGAAAGTGAGATGGCCCTAGGCAGACTGCTCAAGCAGGTGACCTGTGTTGCGCAGGCCGCCGGCGTTTTAATTCTACCAACAGAATGTGTTGGAGCTGGGATCTGGCCTTAGGACGTGCAGCATGAGGGTGTGGAAAATATTTCAACATGCGGTTTTGCAGTTTGCGGGCGACAGCATACGCGTACTACGACTCTCTGGCGAATTTTGGAAAGAGTAAGTGAATGAATACATGGATTCGAGTGGGAGGTAAAATGTTCCGTCTTGCCAGTGGGATGGTCACTGTGTCATGCTGCCTTGTTGTCTAGATGCAGGCATGCCGTTGCAGCCGCACATTTGCTTCCCCATGAAATTATATTGGTGATTGACTAGCGTGCAGAAACAGGCACTGGGTGTGGCGTTGACAGGTCGGGGATTCATTGCTGCTGCGTTAAATGCTGCTCGGTGCAGCCAACCACATTGGTGTGTGAGTGAGCAGTGGAGCATGGGCTATTTTCATGGCGATGATTGTCAGACAGTGCGTGTTCCTTTTTACTCAGGTCGCGTATTACTAGTCACAACTGTGGAGGTGGGGCGTGTTATGTTGGGACAAAGAGCATTGCAGGTGGCATGTTGGATTGATAGGGAGGATTCAGGATGATGGTGCTTTGCTGTATCAGAACACTGCTTTGACCTCTGCAAAGGAAGGCGGCTGTCGGGAGTTTCGGCGAGAGCGCGGAGCGCGCAAGGGGTGAGCTGCAAGTCGTGAAAGCAGGCAGTGCGTTCTTCAAGAGCATGAGACAGTGCATGAGTGTTGGCAGCATGAAGGCGAATGCGCATAGTTGGCGCTGTCAGTAGAGTGTTACGCTGGCAGCCCTGTTTTCATGAGATGTTACTGAAATAGCAGGCGGAAATGGCTTCAGGTCGGTAGTCCAAGTGCAGCACGGTTCGTGAGTAGAGAACGGGAAGATTCACCAGAAAGGACGAGTGTGGATAATTCGAGTGGCGGAGCTCAAGCTGTGCGCAAATGCAGAATGCGTATGAATAATGAGAAGCACATGCTGGTGAGGATAATGCGTTTATCGCGCCGGCGCACAACTGCACCCTCAGAGTCGAAGACGTGAAGCGTCTCACTTTGCCTGAAGCTTAGGTGTGTCTTGCAGATGCTTTTTGGAAGGCCAGGTAACCATATTGCGTATGCGCGGTAGTAGAGTCTGAGAGTCTGTCAGGCAGTGCGTTGCGACACTAAAGGCACTGCACGGACGTTTGGTACTTGTGGGTAGGCGAGGAACTAGATTTGCAGTCGTCAATATTGCGGAGCTGGCGGGAGAAAACGGTTAAGTGATGGCTAGGTGCCTTTAAGCTGCACTTGAGTCCCTCGCTGCCGCTCCTCACGTCCAGCAAATTATGTTTGATGGAGATACGTTGAACGGGGGAAGTGGGCAGTCTTGGAGTGGAGATCGCTTGCTGGGAATGCGTGTAGTAAACACCCCGGCCGGACAGTGCATGGGGGCGCATCGAGGCATGCTTAAAACCAATGGCGTGCATGGGTGCATCATTTTACATGTTTGCTATCCACGAAAAATATGAATGATGGAATGCAGGAGCTTTAGTTCCACGTGGAGTGCTACCTTGGTTTCGCTGTTGGTCGGGGGATTCACAGAAATTGAGAACGGCTGGGCGCTGCAACTGAGGCTCCCGCTGTCCTGATACTTGGATCTGGCTGCGGTTGCGGGTGGCATGATCCAGTGTAAAGACAAATGCACCTCAAGCAGAGGACACTGCAAGCATTGCCGGTGCGCACAAGGCATTTTTCGCGCCCAGTCCATCACGGTGCGTGTTCGATGCGATGCGTAGATGCTGCGCGAATATTGCATATTTCAGGTTACAGGAACTGGCGTTTTGTGTGTCAGGAGCAAGGCAGGGTGGGGTGGCTGCGCAGCTGCGCAGCAATCATTGAGCGGTAACATTTGCACATGGCTGAAAAACGGGTTAGGCGTGGACTGAAACAGGTGATTTGCATAAAGCAAATGCAGCGCCAGCGACTTAGCTAGTTATTGGCTGGTTGCTTGCACTGGCGCACTAGAGATCCGGTGTGGCACTATCGAGGCTAATGGCGTTCGGTGTTTGACATGACAGCCATATCGGAGAGTTTTAGTTTTTCTGTGCATGTGTTTGATCTGTTCAACATGCATTACTAATTTCTGTCGGGATGCGTTGCTGTCCTAAAGGCGGTGTCAGTCGGTAACAATGGAGAGACACTCAGAAAGTGAGATGGCCCTAGGCAGACTGCTCAAGCAGGTGACCTGTGTTGCGCAGGCCGCCGGCGTTTTAATTCTACCAACAGAATGTGTTGGAGCTGGGATCTGGCCTTAGGACGTGCAGCATGAGGGTGTGGAAAATATTTCAACATGCGGTTTTGCAGTTTGCGGGTGACAGCATACGCGAACTACGACTCTCTGGCGAATTTTGGAAAGAGTAAGCGAATGAATACATGGATTCGAGTTGGAGGTAAAATGTTCCGTCTTGCCAGTGGGATGGTCGCTGTGTCATGCTGCCTTGTTGTCTAGATGCAGGCATGCCGTTGCAGCCGCACATTTGCTTCCACATGAAATTATATTGGTGATTGACTAGCGTGCAGAAACAGGCGCTGGGTGTGGCGTTGACAGGTCGGGGATTCATTGCTGCTGCGTTAAATGCTGCTCGGTGCAGCCAAGGACATTGGTGTGTTCCTGAGCAGTGGAGCATGGGCTATTTGCATGGCGATGAATGTCAGTTGGTGAGTGTTACTTTTTACTCAGGTCGCGTATTACTAGTCACAGCTATAGAGATGGACCGTGTTGTGTTGGGGCAAAGAGCATTGCAGGTGGCATGTTCGATTGATAGGGAGGATTCAGGATGATGGTGCTTTGCTGTATCGGAACACTGCTTTGGCCTCTGCAAAGGAAGGCGGCTGTCGGGAGTTTCGGCGAGAGCGCGGAGCGCGCATGGGGTGAGCTGCAAGTCGTGAAAGCAGGCAGTGCGTTCTTCAAGCTCATGTGAAAGTGCATTTGTGTTGCAGTACCTACGACGCATGTTGAATGACAGAGTTTGTGTCTTCGCAAGTGTAATACAGGATCTAGCTGGCGACCCACACGAGCGCGCGTCGCACGTAGTGTTTGTAAGCGTACGTTTCCAGGGAGTAAGGCCAGTAAAAGTGAAATGTCGGGAGGCAATCTTTGCTGGCGTCATGCATTATTCTTTGGTATCCCTGGGTGCTTGAATCCATTGAATAATTCCAGTGTGAGGGCCTGCCTAGCTAGCTAACCCGCTAGCCAGCTAGTTAGGCACCTAGCTAGCGAGTTAGCTATCTAGCTGACTAGCTATTTGGCTAGCTTGCTAGAGATGCCAGCCAGCCGGCTAGCTAGCTGACTAGCTACGTGGCTTGCTGGCTAGAGAACCTAGCTAGCCGTCTAGCTAGCTAGCTGGCTGGCTGGCTGGGGGGTAAGATCCAGCTTCTGTATTTACTGTTTTGGTTACGTAATATCCTGCGCTTGAAAGCAGACCATTATTTCGAATTTCTTGTTTCTGTGCTTTGAGGACTTTCTAAGAGTAGGTCTACTGCTGCCTTGAAGAATAAAACAGCAATGCACACCAAAGAGCAAGGATGTCTATGGCGGCCGAGCAGTTCGTCCTGGTAGAGCCCGAATCTTCGCTGTGATACTTGCCATAGCTGCACGTGCAAAGCATTTTGATTTCCCCTCACTGCATCCTGCGGGCGATGGCACTTAGTACATATTTTTCGAGTTTTTGAATGTAACGTCATGGATCCAGCGTATTCAGTGAATTTTCAAGTGCCACGCTGCACTCGAAAACCAGACGTGCAGCTACTTCATCCTGGTTTGCTTCCCAGACGCACGCATGCTGTTAGAACTATGCATTTCTTTTCATATAAAACCATCCATAATCACTTAACGATTACACAGGTAGACGGGTTCGATGTGGAGCCGTCTGCTTGGGTGGTGGTGCGTCCGGCGTTGCTTGGTGTAGCAAAGCCCGCATTAAAGTGGAGATGAGCCGTGCAGTTTTCGCGTGACGATAAGTGTCTGGAAGTACGTGCTGGTATTTGATTGAAAGACACACGACGAGTCACATTTGCGGTGGTGCGGTGTGTTGTGTTGAGGGCAACGGCATTACAGTTGGCATGCTGACTTGACAGAAAGGATTGAGGACGTTGCTTTTACAATTTAGTACGCTTGCAAAAAAGGGTGCCTGTAGACTCTTTGGAGAGAGCGGAGGTGACGCGGGGTGTGAAATGCGAGCCGTGTACGCCGACAGTGAGTTGTCAACGCGTGTACGAAACTGCGTGAGTACTCGCAGAGTTGGACCGAAAGAACATAGTAGCTGCTGCCGATAGACTGTAACGCTGATGACTATTCTTTCTATATGTTTTGTTGATATGGCAAGAAGAAATTGTCCATCTAGGTGTTGGAAAACGTTACGAGCACACTCACAAAACGACTTGCGGGTGGTGGACAGCAGGATTCATCAGAAATGGTGAGTGTGATTCATGAGCATAAACGATTTTCGAGGTGCCCGTTGCAAGTTCATTAGGCAAACACGCGCGGTTACAAATGGTGCAAATCATATTTCCGTGAGGTTGGAGATCGCAGCCTACTCACGAGCGCAAGCAAGCGCATTATCATCCGTGCAGGACGTTGATGCATATCTTTCACCGTCAGCGACTTCAAGTGAAGTTGAGGAGGACTTTGCATATGCTTTTCCTGGTCCTCAAGTAGTTGCTTGCATGTTGTGTTGTGGCCGAGGCTGAACGGCAGTGTGTTGTGGCATTTGAAACATAGCTTGTTTGTTGGACAGTGGGGTGTAGTTATGTGTGTGGGAGTAGATCTGCTGCAGTCGCATATACACTACACTGCGCTGTCGCATTTGGAGCTCTGGCCAGAGCAAACGATTTTCTGACGCAATTCTGCGCTGCGTGAGTGTCGGTTGATGCAGTGTTTCACGTCCAAATAGTCGTGTCCAATGGTAATATGTTTAGTAGGGAAAGTGAGAATGCTCTGAACGGGGAGGAGCTGGCTGGCGTCACGCGTTGTACGCCTGCTGCGCCGGCAACCCATTGGAGTTCAACAACGAATAGTGCATGGTGATGAAGCGCATGAGCGCATTACTGTCCACACTTATTGTTTAGTCAAGATAAAAGAAGTGGAACGGTACCTGACACGGGGTGCATTACGTCTTTGATTTCCGTCTTTGTTTCTTGGGGAATGCGCAGAGCGTGAGGACTAATAAGCGAGGTGACGGCGGCGGGCGCATTGCGAGGGCTTTGCGGACGCTTTCCTGTGGGATTTGCAGCTTAAGGTCTCTGTGGATGGCACGATGCTAAATAAAAATTAGTGTGCGTCAGCGTGGTCTGTTTGCTTCGAAGCCCTTCACAGCGTTTTCTGCCCGGACTGCCCACCAAAATGTTTGAGTGGAGGGTATGGGCACATATCCGGGACAGACGATACTGCTTCTTAGGTGTGTCGAAACGCCTGTGTGAGTTTGCAAGCAAAGATGGCTTAAGGGAACTCGGAGAGAACGGAGGCAAGACGTGGGGTGAGCAGCGAGAGGTGTGCGCCGGCAGTGAGTTTGTGATGCATGCGCGACACTGCGTGAGTACTGGCAGTATTGGGCCGGAGGAACTCAGTAGCTGCTGCCACTAGACTGCTTTCCTGGCAGTTGTTTTCCCGAGAAGTTTGCCTGAGGTGAAATTGGTTTATTTGGGCGCTCGAAAACGTTGGGAGTAGGTGTGCAGCACGTGTTTGTGAGTGGTGGACCGCAGGGTTCACCAGGAAGGGTGTGTGGAGCAAGGCGAGTAATCAAGTAGAAGTCGTGTTGCACGCTTGACGCGCAAATAACACATGTTTGCAAGTGCTGTGGGGTACGTGCTTGCGATGAGTTGATCTATCCGACACACAGTCGCAACACAAGACTCATGAGTGTGTGAAGCGTCTCACTTCCCTCAAAGTCGAGGTGGATCTTGCAGATGCATTCATTAAGTTGAAATAGGAGCTTGCAAGATATGTTGTAGCCGGGCGGGCGGGTAGTGAGTTGGGCGCTTGCGACATTGGGTGAGGGTTGTGCAGTGGAGTCTTGCTTGAATGCGTGGAAGTACAGTAACTGGGGCCGCAGCTGCTGTAGTGGCCAGAGCAAATGGTGTAATGACGGAGCTCCGTGCTGCATTAGGGCTTGATGAGGGAACTTCCCATGTCCATGAAAGTTTGTCCCTAGGCGGTATGTGTAGCGGGGAGGTTGGAGACGTTTGTAGCGGGAGGATCCGGCCGGCGATCCGTATTATAACCCTGTTGTGCACGCAATACATTGGAGCCTGTAGCAACCCCCTGCATATATCTAGACCGCCTTAGTGGATCGTTCTGTGCGTGGGCTATCCACTCATCGCGTAAATAGCACAGTGCACGCGGCGGGGTGCAAGGTTCGTTCTTCTCCCGTTTCGGCTTTGATTGATGGCTCAGGGAGTGGGAATGGATAGGCAGTGCAACTGCGGCAAGCAACAGTTTGTGGGAACCGCATGTGATTCTGTTCGTGAGAGACGTAATATAATGATGCGTAAAAATGGATGCACTTGAACTAGAAAGAACTACAGGGTCTCTAGACGTTAGGAAAGGCGCCTCAAGTTGTGTGTGGGGAGTGTGCAATATAGGCGATTGCTTGGTCTGTAGAAATCGAGTAGAGCGATTATTGTTTGATTCATTTGTGGACTGGTTGGACTTGCTGTTGCATAGGAGATGCGGAGTAGCAAGATCGAGATAAGGACGTTCGCTGCTCGGCTCACCTGACGTATTGAAGAATTTCGATTTACTTCTGCGTGTGTTTTATGGGTTTAACATGCTGTGTTCAATCTTGTGCCAGGATGTGTTGCTGGCGTGTGTGCGGGCACCAGACGAGATGGCCCGGAGTTTGACGAGAACCACACTATCGTTGTCTTCGTCACATGATATCACTCAGGATGTGCGGTAGTTTAGCTCGATTAAACAAGCAGCTGACCGATGCTGCGTAGACGACTGGTATTTTACGTTTGAGCAGTAGGAGAAGGTGGAGTCGGGAATTCTGTCTTGGTACTTGCAGCAGTCGTGCGTGCAAAGTATTTTGCTTTGCTCTTCTGCAGACCGCGGGTGAGGGCTTGCACAAACTACACTCTTGTTTGGAGCTTTGACATTTTAAGCTGGCTGAGTGCAGCGCGTCCAGCGACATTTCAGGTATCATGCGACACTGTAAAAGAGGAACAGTTGCTGCGTGAGCTTGTTTGCTTTCCAGACGGGCGCATGCCGCTACAACTCTGTTGGTTTTATACTAGAAGGCTTCGAATCGTTGGGAGATTACGCAAATACAAAGGTTTGACGTGGACTCGGCGCGTCGGCTTTTTGCATGTTGGTGCGTCCAACATTGCTTGCTGCCTGTAGCAAAGTACGCCTCCAAGTAGAAGTGAGCCGGTTCGGCTTTGCGTAACAATGGATATCAGCTAGTGCGTGCTGGTGTTGGATGAAATGGCACATGAACAACGACGTTTGTAGCGGTGCAGTGTGTTGGGTTGAAGACAATGGCATCGCAGGTGGCATGCTGCCGTGACGAAAAGGACAGAAGATGCTGCTTCTTAGGTGTGTCGAAACGCCTGTGTGAGTTTGCAAGCAACGATGGCTTAAGGGAACTCGGAGAGAACGGAGGCAAGACGTGGGGTGAGCAGCGAGAGGTGTGCGCCGGCAGTGAGTTTGTGATGCATGCGCGACACTGCGTGAGTACTGGCAGTATTGGGCCGGAGGAACTCAGTAGCTGCTGCCACTAGACTGCTTTCCTGGCAGTTGTTTTCCCGAGAAGTTTGCCTGAGGTGAAATTGGTTTATTTGGGCGCTCGAAAACGTTGGGAGTAGATGTGCAGCACGTGCTTCAGTAGCTTGGCCATTTGAAAGAAAGATTTGAAGCAAGCTTACGTAATAAGGGCATTTCCCGCTTTCGTACACTACACACATTGAACTGAATTTGACTTGAACAGCCAGATATGCTGAGTTTTGGATCTATCGCCTTCTGATTTTTGTCTTCTTTGCATGTCAGGTTCGAGTTGAGATGTCGAGGTATTTTGGGATCCCCTTCTATGCGTTCGGTGTGAGCTTCCTTTCCTTTACCTCTGCTGTCGCATCTCTTGTATGGAAGACGTTGACGAAGAGCTTTGCGGCTCCGTGAAGCGATCCAGTAAATGTAGATGGCGTCAACCTTCTGTTTGGGCCTCTATTTTAGAGAGTGTGTAGTGGCGTTTTGTAGCTTTGTTTCATCTTGCGTTTCCGCAGCAGTTCGACACAAACGAATGACATGCTAGTGAATTCTCTTTTAATGGGCCTTGTTGGTTCATGCATTTTGGGAAAAGTTTCGCGCACTGGGTTGTAGCTGCAGGCTCTGGATGAAGCGGATCGCGCAGCCCACAAGCAGGTAAAGACGCGAATTCACACTAGCGGAGACCTACCGAAGTCATTGCATTTCAGCCCTCGGCGTGAGCAACTTCTTGTTGGCGAGCCTTCAATTGCGAATGCGCTGCAGCGGTTTCTGGCCAAGTAATAGGTGCGCAGGCGCATGCAGTGCGGTGTTCCTTTTCATGCGAAGTCAGCTGCCATGTAGTGTCGCTGGCGAAAGGCGCGTACCTGTGTGGAGGAAGCGGTGCGAAGCAAGCTTCGAGGGACTACGGGAAAAGTATGCCGCATATGTCCATCGCTTTGATGGGAGGCACTATATACAAGCGTGAGCTGTATGTAGTGCCTCCCATCAAAGCGATGGACACGTTTAGAAGCGTCGACCCACGAAACGAGCATCATACGAATTGCTAGCAGACTTAGCGCACCATAGGCAGCTCCCCAAGGTGCGCTAAGTCTGCTAGCGATTCTCATGATGCTTGTTTCGTGGGTCGACGCTTCTAAACGCACATGCAACTAACGCTTGGTTGCACATTGTTTAGCTTTGCGATCTATGCAGTTTGGACACTGGCATAGACGCTTTGCACGATTTGTGCACACATTGAAGCATTTGCGTGCTTTTGAGCGATTGTTGCAGGAGCGCATTGTCGTGCGCACCAGTCCTACAGCCTTGAGTTGTGGGAATGGAACTGCTGTTATGGCACTCTGGTATTTGCAGCGCCAAATAAAAATGTTTTAAGGTTCGGTTGAGTAATTTCAGGCATCGGTTAAAATGAATGTGACGGTGTTGAGCCGATGTTGCACTTCAAGTTCTTCACCTCTCTGAGTTAGTGAGGATACCTTATGGTAGCTTTGCAGCCGTTGCAGTGAGTAAATGCGTGCAGCAAGTGAGCCGTATGTGTGGGTGGCTAATGTATCCGTTTTTGATGTGCGCATCTTATCGCACACGTCTTTCCCAAGTCGTGCGCCTGTGGAAGCTTCAGCGGTTCACATTTCTGGGGCTTATCTCTACCTTTCAGTTTATCGGTTCCTGCTTCTACCGCGTAATTCGATGCTAGCGGCCGTAGGGGCCACAAGGCATCGTGGAAAACGTTAAACGGCTTACCATTAGCTCTGGATTTGTTGATCTTTGATTTACCTTTCCATATTGCATTGTATATGTGCGATAGCGAGGCGCAATGGGTAAATCTTGTTCGATGCACCAAAATTATTCGTTGTTGTATTGGGTTAATTTCTTTGGAAGCTTCTGAGGCAAGTACTGCTCCTCAAATGATTATGTGCAAACACCCCATGAACAGCCGTAATATTAGCACTGTTTTTCAGAAAATGTTTGCCCACATTGTCTATGTTAGTACCCAGAGCTGCGTTAGCATTTCCAGAGCATTTGGACGCAGTTGCGCAGCACATTCTTGAATCCCCGTTCACGTTCCAATTTTTTATCCCTACGGATTTGTTTAATTGCGCAATAATTGGAATTTCGCCTCATATCCACTCAGTTAAAGAATTTGTCTTGAAAGCAAAGAATCATTCCTAGATGCTGTTGAGGTAGCCGTCAACGCATCGTGATCAGGTCGAGGAAAATTTGCGCATTAAACTAGCTGGTGCGTTCTTCTTTGATATGTGCATTTAGCAAGGAAGTATTCCGTATATGACTTCACCTAAAAGTGAAACGAGAGCAGTATTTTGTGGAGGAGCATTGTTGAACGTCATATGTCCCCCATGTGTCGCCACACCGTTAGTATTTGTTTAGCAGCGGCAATTAGCATGAGGAAGCACGCAATATCTGGAACTCCAGCGACATGGTTTGAGCCCTTATGCGACGGTTTTGTCCACTTTTCTGGCACAGTGGTTGTCGTAGAGCCCAAATGTATGCACTTTATGCATAAGCGGCAGCGGACAAGAGTTACATTGCGATCCTGAAGCAACTGTTAAACCTAAGCATACTTATTGCGGCCCCTCATGAACTTCACAGTAGATTCTCAAGAACTGTGTTCAAAAAGCGACTTCGTGATTTCTTGATATTGGTCGCCCTTCCGTTTAAATGTTGTTTGTTTTCGTCGCCCAAGTGCTAGGTTGAATATGCTGTGCATCCTTGACAGTTTCTGATGCACGTCTGTTTAGCCCTTCAAAGCAGGCAGCTCTTTTAGGTGGATTGCCAGCGTTTCACTTTTCGTTTGACTGCATCGTTAAGGGCGTTTTTCAATTGGAACCACAGGTGCTGAAGTCTGTCCTTTCTATTCTTAAGCTCTCTGCTAGTTGAGAATTGGTTTTCCTGTGGTTCTGTTCACAGCAGCTCTTTCATCTTTGCACATTGCAGTGAGTCCGATCGTGCTAAATAGACACAGATTTTTCGGCCACGCACCAGCGGCCTATGGCATTTGCCTGTTGAATAGACTGCACATACTTGCACATTTTGGCATCTTGTCTGGAGAAGTAAAAATACCACCGTCAGCGTATCATGGATGGTCCTACTTTAAGGTGCCACCTCCAGAATACATACGCGTTTTTCGTCATCAAAACACGAAGTTGCGGAGCGCCAGGGCTACGCTCACGCTCAGGGCACGGCAAGAGCAGGCGAGGCTTTGCGACACTTCAGCCCAATGTCAGGCTTTATCAAGATCCTAGCAGATGCTATCTGACGATACGGTGTGTGCTTTGAAGTATGTGATATTTTTGTAAGGTCTCATGGGTGAAAGTTCTTGAGCATTTCTCTGTCGCTTGCACGAGCCGCGTGTCGCACGTCAAAAAGAATTTGCGGAACTTTTTATTTCTGTTTTTCTATTTTTGATTTGTCTGCTTGCTGCTGGCTTTCGGTTCTGTCATCGGCAGTAACTAGTTAATCTCCATACATGTGTATAAAGTACAAAGTCGACTGCAACTAACACTGAGTGCTCGTTCTGACGGTTCCAGCAGCATTGACACGCTTTACAGATTGCGTTGGTTCCATGCTTTTGCAGATAACGGATTATCATTCTGCTTTTGTGATTACTGGACGCACCCGGGATGCCTTTAATGGCATCTACACCGAAAGCTACTCTTGTGTTGCCGTGGCAGGTTGACTTGAAATTTCTTCCGTAGGTTCGGGTGCTGTCTGCCCTGCATCTCAATGTAGCACATTTGGTTGCGTTTTGGTGACCAAGATCAACACGGTTTTTGTCACTCAACTTCAGCGTGAGCGTTCAGACAGACAAGAACTCATTGGTGATTACATAACAAATAAGTAAGAAAAATCGGAAATAACGTGGTCGAAAAGCCTTGCTTGTATTTTGGAATCGTTGTGAGAATTTTCTCTTGCGAGTCTCCACAAGCTATCACTCTGAGAAATTTAGCTTGTGGTTCTTCATAAGTTATTGTGGTTCTAATGAATAAAGTGGACGTGCGCTACTCTTTGGAACAAAAGATGGCAGAACTCAGTGTTTGAGAATTACCAACGCAATTATATTAGCACCCCCTGTGGTGCGTACTACCTGCCGCAACGTGAGCTACGTCTGATGCCACAGAGAAAAGACAGCATCACATCTGCAGCATGCTCCATCACATCAGAGCAACGAGTGACCTGTTCGCAGTAACTGTCTTAGATTGCTGTTCTTACTTCGCAAGCTGCAATGGTTCAACAGTTCCAGCAAGTTCTACAGAGGCTGCCTGATTGATTTGCTCGCCAGGAAGAGGTGAAAGATCAGCTCACGTTTCTCACTGCGCGTATCGGAGCATTCACAATCCTAGCTTGCACGTGTTAAAGTTACTGCTTGAGAAACCAAAGAGTGAAGAGACGCTTGATGACTATGCTTTTGCAAATGTTTGTGACGTTTTCTGGAGAGAGACACTTTTTTGCAGCGATTTGCGAGTGGCGCGCCCAAGCTTGTACAGCATTCCATCCTGTACGTTGGAGTGCGCATGCGCCTGCAGGTGGGAGAAGGAATTATTTATTTGCGCCGAGATCGGCTTGTCGCCAGGCTTTTCGAAATTTTCCGGCGCGCCACGCAGAAGTTAGCTTTCTCCGTGATACTTGAACACTGAAAGCACACCTGGCCGAACATGATTGCGCAGAATATATACCATCCTCACTTAGTGTTCTTCAGAGAAGCGTTTGCTTTGAAGACGGCCTGCTGCTCACTAATTTTTTCCATTGAAAGGTGCTTCACAGCGTGGCTATTGAAGCAGGGAATATTCATGTATTCCTAGCAGCTCGTCGGTTTCCCAATGCTGAGCCTGTTGAGCCTGCTTCAATCAACCAGCCAAAGTGCTATTGCGGTTTCGACCTGCCTAGGTGGTGATTCCCCATTTTAAAGTGTGGATTGATGTCTCTATCTTTATATCTTTATAGCAAATTTGTCATCACTTTATGGGTTGTGGCGCACAAGTTGACCCGATGTGGAGCAATGCGTGATCCAAACATGGCTGCAGTAAGCTTTCTGAAAAGAAAGTTATGTTGCGCGCAGCTTAATGTGCTGACGGTGTGCACGCCTTGCTAGCACATTAAATGTCCTCCTCCGACCAACCAAGTATTCATTTCAGAACTGCGCGATTTGGGTTCCTAATAGTGCCTTCGGTGCAGTATTTAGAGCATCCGCATGATGACGGTGGATGCAGTATATAGAAGCCGCTCTTTCAGTGGCTTGATTTGCTTCAGGCGTTGTCTAAGAGATTTTATGAACTTCTTTCCGGCTAAGTATTAAACGCGACACATTCTCGTTACTCTAATGCAACCCACCAGTGCTCTGACAAAGCTAAAAAGGGCCGATTAGCAGTTTGTAGCAAATCCACTCGCCGCACCTGGATGACGATGAGCCTCCCTAGTTATGGCTCAATCATGTTAGGACGACTTTTCCAGGGGCTATTCAATAATTCAAAGAGCTTTCAAGAAACACTATGTAGGTGAGAAATGATCATGCAGACACGGTGGGAAAAGGGTACAAACGCATATCTATTCGTGCAAGTATCAAGTGCTGAAGCGGTCCACCGACACGTCTGCATACTGTTCTTTTAATTGAACTATAAGTGACTACCGGCTAGATGTCACTTTTCTTTCACTGTCGTGCGCATGAGCCGTAAAAGTCTTCAGACCACGAGGCACGAGCTACAACTACAGAAAGGGCCGCAAATTACCATTATAAGGGTAAATGTGAGGTTAGCGTGCTTAAGCGCAGAAGCTGAGGATTATTATGTAGCCGCACCCACTTGAAGGGTGCGTATCGAGTTGGTATACGGACCATAGATACTAGCCTTCAGAAGAAAATTTCCAACGCCACAGTCATACATTGTAAACGTACACGACAGTTCAGGTTACGAGGTAAGAATAAATTAGGGTGCAAGAAAATACAGTAATCCTCTTTGACTAGGCTGCATGTTTTGAACATCTCGCTAGACAGAGCTTAGCCCACATCGTATTTTTCAGGGCTTTGCAAAGGGCTTGAATGCACTGCAAAAGCCACCAGTAGTGCTGAAGCCAGTGAAAGCTTGCGCAGACCTTTATATAATCAAGCGGAGCAAGTGCACTCACAAATTGCCACGAACACGAATTGAGCAACGTTAGCTGAGCCTGCTATGGACGAAAGCTGGGAACGTAGCTCTAAAAGACCGATGAAGAGCCTACTTTGCTGCACATGTTTATTTCTTTCGAGCTCCTTCCTGCTGCAAGACCACTAATCAATTCACGTCGAGGATTTCCTTCAGGAGGCGACCCGGTTAAACTCCAGCTTATCCTAATGCTAACATTACTTAAGTCGTCACGGCAAACATCAAGGGAAAGTATTATCCTCTCCATCTTGCAGAAACATGCGCAGTCTAACTTTTAAGAAAACAAACAAGTTGATAAGATACCAAACAAGTTGATCGGGCACATCGATAACCACTGAGGCGGTAAATTTTCTCAGTCAAGTATTATACCTGCTGCTTACCGCCAAATATGCTAGTGGCACACTCACTGAAGGTACAGCAAAGTAAGAACCAGGGCATATTGCTTGTCTCTTGTAGGCTAGCATGCAGATGTGACGTAATAGTAGTATATTACTCCTTGTTCCTTCTTGTCAAACCCAGAGGATGCATAATGCATGCCTCTGCGGCGTAGCTATAAATCCAAGCAAACTTAAGGCTCAAAATTTCATGTACAAGATTTTGAGTTTACCGCTTAAACGTACTGGAATTTGGTGCGGTGTACCACTAAGATCCAGTGCTGTGATTCTAGAGGTTCGCAGCAAGGCACAAATTGTTGTCAATGTCAGGCACAACGAGACGCATTTTGTTCCATAAATATTTCGAATTCCTAAAGCAAGCGGTGCACCAGACGACGGTGCAATTCAGAGTCAGCTTGCGCATTACGGTGCTAGCTCAAGGGAAGTGACCACAGAAAACGCGTGACTCAGGCAACTGGATTACCGCTGCTTATAGGTTTGAACACCACAACCAACTCGGCATTACTCCGTTGTGGCGTAGGAAGATTGCTAGGTAGCAAAAGTAATGCAGAGTGACCTAAGAGTGCCCTAAATGCGCTAGGATGGCTAGACTCACCCTAAAGGTACGCCCCTTCGTCAAGTGCTACGGCCCTGCTGAGCCAACCCGACAGGCAAGGCGAATCAGAAGTGCATCGTTAAAAGTAAATCAACAAATGCGAAGTCTGTCTCGTCGGCTAACTCATTCCGTAAGGAATTGGCTCGTTCGTCAGTGTTTCAACTGCCCAAACTAGCATCGTGTACAATATTTTTAGGCGCTTCTTGCTGACCTGGTATCGACGGAAGTACGAATGGTGTTCGGTAGCTACACAAAATTAGCCTTCAGGTAAAATGAAGACATCGATACTCAGAACAAGCGGCGAAGCCACTAAATTAGATGATGTTACGGCTTGAATGAGCTTTACACCCTTTCGTTCCCCGTCCCCTGCCAGCGCACGAGCAGGAGAAGCCCAAGAGTCCTTCACTTGAGGCGGAGCTCCGTTATTCTACAAGTGTTCACCCGTACTGTTTATTGTGTTCTCCAGGGCGTGGAAGACACTTTGGAAGGGTGTGACAAAAGAAAGCATGGCGCCATCCAATTAAGCGTGCCAGCAAGAAATTAATTTCGGGCACCTCACATTGCAGCCATTAGCACTAAGTGCGTATGCATCATTAGTGCAGTCTTTGCTGCACGCGGCTCAAGCTCATATCGATTTGCGAGGGAATATCTTTGGCTTCCCGTACGCGGCGCAAGTTTGAGTGAGGAAAGCATTTTTCCATTCACCTACTTTTGTGGATACTGCTTGACCGGCTTCGTGGAATTGAGTGGAATTGCTCTCACGTGATATACGGACTGTCCGCTGCCATAACATTGGTTATAGGTACCACCTGTGGGGGCCCCTCCTTATGTTCATGCGGCCGCTCTTCCACGGTGGGTTTTGGAGGAGCATGATGATGATGGGCCGGTGTCCCGCTGGGCATCTTGCTTACTGACATTGTGGGAGTCTCCTGTTTTGTGGGGCCAATAACGCGTCTGTTGCGTAGATGCATCCCTTACCGAGTTAAGCTGCCCGGGTGTGAATCATTTAGACAAACTGTTTCTATCCTCAGATCGGGAAAAAAGTTCCACTCCCGGAACAGGCACCAAATGTAGTGCGCAGAGTTCTCTGCTGCTACTGCGGTGCTATTTGGCCCTCCAATAGGGCGCCCTTCTTACAGGTCCTCTATATTGGACTCCTACCTCATACAACCATACCAAATAATCAAAAAACCGTCATCTTTCAAGTTTTTAAGTTGAACCTTCTTAAAATTCCCCCTATCATAATTCTTGCTTCCTTGGCTCGGTTGGGGCGGTGGCCGGTGCCGGCGTTAGCACCAGCCCCAATCTTAGGGTATTTACAGACACTTCTAATTTCCACATGCTATCATTCTTATAAATTTCCATGATTCATTAGTAGTAAAAAGTTCCTGCGCTAGTTCTGCGTGCTTATTACCTCTTGTAGATCAACGGCTAGCTACCCTGGCTGGCTAGCTGCGAGCCCTATTGGAGTGCCTGCGCACTAGAGGTTGCACGCCAACAGGGAGTCGGCGTACACGTAGACTGTGTGCTCGCTCTGTACTTTGCCTGGCTCCCCGAGCAGTGTAAGCTTGCTTTTCAATTTGTTCGCGAGCATTAGCGAGGCGGCCGCTATTGGGGAGTTACCGCATCCTCAAAGCGGCCACTGGGAGCAGTCGGGGTAGAATACAGGTAGCTTCGAGATGATGCATCCGCAGCTACTTATGTGGCTGTGCCACCGCCTTTTGAGGCCAGCGCTGTAGCCTGATGGATTCGTTTTTGCGCGACTTGAACAAACCCTTGATTTCAGCTTTCGGTTGGTCTTCTTGGGGCTCACAGAGGATGTGCAGGGCGCTCGCCCTGCAACCATCTCTGGTAAGGGCTATCCTGCTGCTTCAATGACCTGTCTGTTACGCAGGCACGAATGCCGCTCCCTGCATGGGACGCCAAAGCAAAGTCTTACCGGAGAAGCGTAACATAGGCCGTAGGGCCTGAAGTTTGTAGGTACGGTTCACTACAATTAAGGTACCTAGAGTACACAGCTGTGGAGAAGGGAAACTTGTCAATTTAAGGGGAGCAAGCTCTGTTACGACGAAGGAAAAGCCGAAAGTCTCGAGGCCCTGTCTTCAGGCGGAAGCCGGTCAAGCAGTATCCACAAAAGTAGGTGAATGGAAAAATGCTTTCCTCACTCAAACGTGCGCCGCGTACGGGAAGCCAAAGATATTCCCTTGCAAATCGATATGAGCTTGAGCCGCGTGCAGCAAAGACTGCACTAATGATGCATACGCACTTAGTGCTAATGGCTGCAATGTGAGGTGCCCGAAATTAATTTCTTGCTGGCACGCTTAATTGGAAGGCGCCATGCTTTCTTTTGTCACACCCTTCCAAAGTGTCTTCCACGCCCTGGAGAACACAATAAACAGTACGGGTGAACACTTGTAGAATAACGGAGCTCCGCCTCAAGTGAAGGACTCTTGGGCTTCTCCTGCTCGTGCGCTGGCAGGGGACGGGGAACGAAAGGGTGTAAAGCTCATTCAAGCCGTAACATCATCTAATTTAGTGGCTTCGCCGCTTGTTCTGAGTATCGATGTCTTCATTTTACCTGAAGGCTAATTTTGTGTAGCTACCGAACACCATTCGTACTTCCGTCGATACCAGGTCAGCAACAAGCGCCTAAAAATATTGTACACGATGCTAGTTTGGGCAGTTGAAACACTGACGAACGAGCCAATTCCTTACGGAATGAGTTAGCCGACGAGACAGACTTCGCATTTGTTTACTTTTAACGATGCACTTCTGATTCGCCTTGCCTGTCGGGTTGGCTCAGCAAGGCCGCAGCACTTGACAAAGGTGCGCACCTTTAGGGTGAGTCTAGCCATCCTAGCGCATTTAGGGCACTCTCAGGTCACGCTGCATTACTTTTGCTACCTAGCGATCTTCCTACGCCACAATAGAGTAATGCCACCGCTGACCGTGGCCCCGCACACTCTGCCTTGTCGCGGCTAGGAAACCAAGCCTTGCCATGACCAAAAAAGAAATTCACTCGCCACTCCACCAAAATGCCCCCCTAATCTGAGCTTTTCCGTGTCTCGCCATATCTGAAGCCCTTAAGAGCCATGAGGGATGCTGCCACACATGCTTTAAAAAGCGAACAAACATATCCTGCAAAAGACGCGCATGCCCCTTTGCTTGTGGCTGCTTGTGGGGAGAAAGCGTCGTAAACAAAAGAAGTGTACGCTGCAGGAACCACGGGGCCCTAACCCGCCCACTTGCATCACTGAAACCTGAGCGCCCACGTCTCGAAATTCTGGCTGCATTTACTCACTAAACGCTGGAGGCACTGAGACCGGAATTCGCTAAAGTGAGCATCTACCATCGCACTGCCCAACGTCGCTCATGATCTGCATGTAGTTCCAGCTCTTTGCAGCCCTGCATCCTCTTGCCAGGCAGTGTACACTACACCATATAAGAAGACTCTATTGCTCTATTGCAATATGCTGCAACTCCTGATCCCAGGGTCAAGGCACAGAAAGGGCGTTGACCCTCTTCGCCCGCTTTTGGGAAAATCCTAACGATAAATTTACGCAAAGCGTAACAAAACTAAGTCTTTAGTCGATTTCATTAGGTAAAGAAAAGTGAACAACAGGTTAGTGCGCGAAAATATCCTCAATGCCAATCTCTGCGACCACCGCAGCCGCTCTGTCGTCCATGCCACCGAGTAAACCTCCATGAAACAACCCATCCTCCGCAGAACCATCGTCACGAAATAGTGGCCTCTACCCAAATGCTCTGCACGGCGAATATCTCGTCGATTTCGCATATGTGTGTACTGCCTATTGTTTCAAACCGTACGGCGCTCACGGGAATGTTGAGTGCACTCTTTAGTCTGCGTCGGGGGCGCCCGGTGCACCTGAGAAGGACACACAGAATCCCTATGACTCTTTTTTCCGGAGTAGAATGATTAATCACGTGCTTCCCCGGTCATCTGCCGCGCAGCATCTTAAGTTACAAACAATTCATTTGACTTCTGCGCGCCTTGAGCAAGTATGCGAATGTTACGGCGACCCTATTGCTTTTGTTCCTATCCGGCGGTCAACAGATCTTGACCTCTGACAAACGTACGAGGAGCTGGACCCCCTGCAGGTCTGGCCATGATGATCTGATCCACTCGGAGGGCAGTAATCGCGGCATCGAAGGCCAAACGTGTCGCCCATGCCTTTGTTTGCATGTGATCGAAAATGCACGCAGCCTTTGCATCTAGGGTCATATTTACTTTTGAGCCGCCACTGGCAGCACGGCCCGATGCTACTGATGCTACAAAAGCCTCCACGTTGACACCCTCATGCACGCGACCTGTTGAATGAGCTGCGTGCAATGCAGCAAGAACCTCTGTTTAGCCACACAACCCCACACATACACATAAGCACGAAATTATGTGATGAGACAGCTCCGCTGTAGATATGTGAAAATGGAGAACGATAAGAGTGAAGAGAGCCTTTCCGTGTCAAAGGGCTGCCCTCCCCAAGAGTCTTCAACTCCCTGGGGGTGACATTCCTGGTAGACAGCTTCATCAATTGTGCACCGAATGAATTTGGCAGAGATGGAAATGCACGGAAGCCCAAGGCTGTTTACCTGTGGCACTGAGGCCGGCGCTTTCTGCCAGAAGTCGCGGGATCGCCTCGAAGGCCTCAGCAGCCTTCAGCACGGCGTACTGATTGACTCCAGGCAGCTTCTCCGCCACTGCCTGAAAAGAGATAATTCTCTACGTAAGAAAATAAAAGCGGAATGCCTGGTGAGCACGCTTTTGCCTCTTGCTAAAATCTACGGGATGCTATTGCTTTACGAGCAATGCAGTTGCTACCATGTGGGGCACGCCCCTTCTTTAAAACAATAACTCCAAATGGGAAGTGAATGGCTAACCTGCAATTTCCTCGCAATTTCCATTTCTGCCGCACCGGCGCCGGCAACAAATCGCCGGTCTTTCGTCAGCGCCTTGGCGAAGGCACAAGCGTCATCGACTGCCTTCTCTGCCTCATCAAGTATGCACGGTGTTGATCCACGCAGCACAACGGTCTGCACGCGTGTATCTCTGCAGTGACACGCCAGACTGCAGTAGATGCATCCTGAAGTGAACGCGGATTCCTTATTTCTAGTGCATGGCTAAGTGGAAAGAGAACCGACGCTTGGGCCCAACACCAGCAGTAATAGGAATATAAAGGCGTCAATGTTTCACGGCGCAAGCATCAACACCATGCGTACCAAACTGGGAAGCAGTAAACAAGGAAATGTTCATCTTTTTACCTGCATAAAATCTGAGTGACGCGTGTGCTGGATATCTCAATAGTCTCGATGGAATCTGCCACACCGAGTTCGTCAGCCATGGGCACGCCCTGGAATCAAGAACGGCAATAGAAAAGGAGAGCAGCGACAATCACCGAAAACTCACTGAATTGCTCTAGCTAAAATGGTTGGTTTCTACAGAACTGTATATATAACAAGTCGGCATTTCCAATGACTCTGCGTACAACAGCGCCCCCACCCCCCAAGAAGCGACCCCAGTCACTCCCATTTTGAAACTGACAAGTCGAACGAGTGCGGTCGCGCCCAACGCTCTGCAGAGACGCCGGGTTTCAAACTTTGATGGAACCTGAAAAGCGCAAGCAGAGCGAATAGAAAAAACTTTACCTCTTTCTATTTACGTAATCTTCCGCACCCATTACCGCTGCAAAGAATGCTGGTGTCACTCTATCGCAGCCAGCCACAGTGAGACCCACAACGCCGGTGACAGTCTTGCTCGATAACTTAACCTACTTTGATTGTCAGTATTTCGTATTTGTTGCAGAAATGCTGCGCTATGTCGGCAATGCCGCCCCCGTGGACAACGATGGCTTCTACACCTGCAAGACCAAGAAGAACCACGCTTATTTACCCTTTCACCCAGTCTTGTTCTCTTTGGGTCAGCAGCAATCTGTACAGAGTGGCCTCATGGCCCTTCTCTTTCTCAAGCCTAGCTGTACTCTCTAGACGCCTACAGTTTCCTGGCTGGCAGCACGGAGCTTCCTAGTGAGCAGTCACCGGGACAGCTGTGCACCGCATGTTTAATAACTGTGTTCGTTACCCGCATTTTTAATGTCTTTAATTATACCCTCCATCTGTGACTCCTCTCCCTTGGTAAAATTTTTGAGCTCTTCTGCCGTGTGGATAAGCACTGTGCCCTTCGCTTCTGTCGTTGAACATTCCAGTCCACAACCCAACACCATAACCTTGCAGTTCTTCTTAGACTCCACCGTGCCTGCAAACCGTGGGCACACAACACATGCATCTACAAGTAAGGCTAAGCTCATATACGAACACTGTTTCACATGCATTTTGCCGTGACTCTTCTCTAGACTAACTCCGGGTAAGTGCGAGGATCACCCATGAAAATGGCAAAAGGAAAGCTGACCATTAGGCGGCTTTGTGATGACCATTCCGTTTAGCACTGTAGATTGATTTAGCCGTCCGCCTTGCAGTTTTGCCACCCTGATATTGTCTGGGTCGAAGTCTTCAAACTTGGGCGGCATCACAGAAGAGATGGCAGAAGCCAACAAGCCAGAGAGGCCAGCCTCTGAACATATGGGCTTGCTCGCCAGGACTGTTTTTAGCACTAAAACACAGCGACAAGAAGGCCAGCAACATACAGATCCACAGAAAATGACGGTCTCGGCAAGATCCTATTTTTTGTGCCCTAAGCTTTTACGCGCGTGCATTGTCCTTGTTGGATATGAAAATATCTAGCCAAACCAAGTTCACACGCTCGCTCGAAAATGTATCTCTATAAGCCACCACCTATGACGGCGATATATGCAGCGCACTGTAAGTGTACCCGGCTCCAACTCTTTTGCATCCTTCAAATTTTCTACGGAGTGGCAAGCGGTCTCTTCCAGGAAAGCAGGGATCCTATCCAGTGCAAGCTCGTAGCCCTGGATGACATCACTCAGGTGCAATCCCTGCCGGAGGAGGTAATCAGCCTGAAGATACATTTTTCGACAAGCGAAGGATGGACGCATCAATTAGGTGAGACCTCCCATGAAGAAAAGAGCATGACTGGGCGAATGTTACTCCTTTGGTGGCGTCATCTCTCAATGCGCTCTGTGGACGTGTTCATCCTCTCCCCCCACCTACATTTGTGAGGAGATGGCCAGCGAGGATCAGCAGGAAGTTGCATCCTCCACCCATTTCCTGCTTCTGCATTTCGGCCGCCATCACGAGCAACTTAGCCGCAGGGTGCTGCACTTCAAGATCTTTAAGGATCGCCGCCGTGTCGTTCGTCACGGATCGTTTGCCCCAGGCGTTCACCACCAGCTTGCTAAGACCATAAGGGCCTATGAAACAAATTCACACAAGTAGAGCAAAATATTCGTCCCGATGGGGGACGCGTAGGCGCCTCCTTTTTGTGCTTCCATGCTAAGTTTGCCATTGACCCGGGAGGGCTCGTAGTTCCCATCGTAAGCGAAGTGTGGATACCCTTCAGACCGACCAAGAGATGTCTTTAAAATGTCTGTGAGCGTTTTACACGCCTCAATATTCTTCGCTGTGACTTCATCGATCCCTGTGAAGGTGCGGTACCCATCCTTCAGAAGGGCCCCCAGGCCATGACGCGCGGCGAACTGAAAAAGCGAAGTCCACAAGCAAGCACTAGACAACACATGTAATCAGCCTGCCGCGCTGCAAACGGTTTCCGTTCATGATGAGCCATTCTGCACAGTCTAACCTCCCCCTCTCTAATCAGCGTATGCCCCCAGGCGATGGAGTAACAGCACAAAAGTGGGCTGCGGGGAAAAAACACGGCGCAATTTTCACACGTAGTGCAGGCGTTCGTCGTCTGCATTTTCGTTTGTTCATGGGAAACGCAACGGATCGAGTGCCCAGAAACGCAGTGTTTCCCTCCCTGCGTGTATGCTGCATGTAGTTTGTTCTGCGTCTTGCTTAATTCAAGTGCTGAAGTATCAACCGATAGGTGGCAAGATACTCTTTTCAAAGCACGTATGTCTGGTGTACCCCACGAACCGTCCATCCCACAACCAAGATAATCGGGCTTTGGGGAGAAACTAAGCCATAACGCACCATTTCCAGGAGACTGTCAGGGACACTTGACGACGAAAAACACAAAATGAATCAAATTCCAGCAGGATGAAACAAATACCAGTCCAGCAGTGGCCCTTGAGGACTCTGAGGCCCCCTTCATGCCTACACCACAGTACCACTGCTTTGTCGTCGCAGCAGCGCTAGTGTATTTCAAGCACCGACGCTAGGTGCGAGCTCTGACTAAGGCTTAATCCCACTCAAGTGCATAAAAATATGTCTAACCATACATCTCGATGAGTCCTGGGATTTTCAGGGTAAAGAAAAAGCCAATCTCAGCGTAGAACGCATTTGATCTATGTAGACAACCTTGATCGAGCCCCAACCCGGCGCTTATGCTCCGCGGCCACTAGAGGTACGTGGGAGTCTGAGGAGCCAGCAAGTAGGTTCACCTGAACAATGATCAGTTTTAGTCCTCAACATATCGTTTACTTCTTATCAGGGACTTCGTAAAGTTCCCGCTGCATTTGACGGGCCTGAGGCAGCGCCATAAGACTTTGCTCAAACACTGCTGGGGTTCTAAAAGTACCTACAGTGGCTTCAGAGCAGTGCAGCAGGAAGATTCAAATACTTCTTTGGTCGTATTGCCCTGCTTTTGCAGTCGTTTTCGGTGTTTCTCCTCAACTGTGCCCAAGGGCGTGGCTCCCCTGTTGGGTGCTGTGTGGCACTATTAAATCAACCTTGTTTGCTGATGATGTAGCACCTCCAAAGGAAGTATTCGAGTGTGCCCCCGAGTTTTCAAACTACAGAGAATTTCGAAATGCCCCACATTTTGCTTTTAGCTTTCTATGCACACGGTGCCCGACTGTGTACTTCAGCCTTAGCCCTGTAGTGCTGTGGAGCATATTGTGTGGCAGGACACAGTGTGGCAGGACGCTGTATGCTGCACGATTACACAAAGTCATATACGCCATCTATAGCAATATATGAGAAATGCGTCTTGTCAGTGTTTGGGGCTCATGCTCAACAGCCAAATGAGTTTCTAAACTGCATTCAGGACTAACCCGGATGAGACAGCTGGTTCGAGGGCCAACAGTCTCATCTGCGTTAGTCCTAGTGCAACGGCTGGCGCCTAGCCATTCAAAATGGGCGCAGTCATGTTTCTGAGAAAAGGAACCAACTCCGTCGGCATTAGAAGCTTCTGATCTATGAAACCATCACGCAGCATCGTGCGTTAATTGTGTCCATTCAGAATCTTATCATCGAATCTAGCGGAACCGATTAGTCCTTTTCATGAGCAAAAGAGAAACGCCTGCTCCCAGCGGACCCAGCGAGGTCTACACAACTGTTCATTTGAAGGCGGTTAACACGGAAGAACGCTCAGAGGAGTGTCAATTACAAACAGCTCCAAGTACAGGCATCCCATTGCTACAGAATTCGCTCAGAAGCCTGTCGCGTCAAAATCCTGTCGTGTCACAACTTATATTGGCAGCAAACAGGAGGGAGTTGAAATGAAAGTCTGAGCCCCATCAGGAAGAGCAGTAACCACTCGCCAGACTGGACTTTCAACTTCATTCGCAGTCGCACAATCGGATGCTGACGGAGCTGGGCATTCTTCTCCCGAGAAGCTGGCATTCAACAAAACTTTTGACTTACTTAAGGGAAGCCTTAAGCGTTCATTGCGTTCCGGATGCCCCCATGTCTGCAACGCTGACCTTCACACAAAAGCTAGACCCAGCAATTGTGTAGTGCGTTTCATGAGTTTTACTCACACTGTTTGTACAGAAAGAGATATTCCCACTGCTTGATGGCATCTGCGCAATGAGACTTCACTAATAGGGAGGAGCTGCAGACAAACTCATTCAAAAGACGGCGAAACAACTCAGCAACAGTATGCATCTTGTGTAGATAGCCCGACTTTAAGTCAACTTGTAATACATTTAAAATGCACATATCACTGCCTTCGCTATCCTACTACGAACTCGCCTGGTAAAAGGTAGCTGATCAAGTGCCCCATAGCCGTGGAAAAGCCGAACACCTCGCAACCCAGCTCACGTTTTGCAACAAATTTTGCTTGATACATCATGCTTTGTGTAAACCACGTGGCCGTCCAACCTGTCTCCTGTCTATCCAACATTCGTGCAGCGAAAATTTGGTTGCTACCTTATAGATGAGAGCCAGTAGATGAACACAGTGGAGTACACCTCCATCGTCCCAGTTTCTCTAAAGTTGCTGACGAAAGAGCATTAAAGCCCTCATGTCGCTAGTTTGCGACAAATTCATGAATACCCGGTTGAAACATGCCTAAAATATGCAGAAAATGCCTTTCCTTAAAAGTTAGGCGTACCATATTTTGCTGCGCGAGTTCGCTGTTCGTGAGTTGACGACTTCCTTGGCGCCACCTGAAGCCCCATTCACAAAGCCTGCCCATTTCCAAGAGCCTGGGTTCCGTTAACGAAATAAGGCTAAATAATAATATTAAAAAAATTCCAAAAATAAATGGGTTAATCCAGGGAAGCATAAACGTGCTGTTTGGACGTGATGAATCGGCCTCCTCGTATATGTGTGACGCCCGTGTCACCGCATTCCCATCTCACGGTTTCGCCTTGCAAACGTTTGGCTCGCCAGCTACTCGTTTCCAGCAAGAGACCTAAAAGCAAGGTGTTGAAAGTAGTAGCATGTTACGTTTTTGGCGTCCTAGGACGAAGCTTGCTTTTCGATAGAGCATGCCCTCCATTATGATCCATTTGAGATATCGATGGGCTCATGCGACTCTGTGGCACTAACGCAGCGCAACTCAGCTCGCTCGCCCATTCATTCGGGCCGGCGAATGAACCGCAAAACCAGGCATCCATCTGCCATCGCATTCTTTTCAGAGTGGCTCACTAAAAAGCACAAAAATGCAATAAAGCTCCGGACAAATACTTGAAACCTATTTAGTTTCGAACCTGCCATACTGCGCGCTGGGCAACTGCCGAAGAAGTCTCTGCCATCTTTCCTTTAGTTCACAAAATCAGCTCTTTGCTGTGCTCTTTCTGAGGGTTTCCATACTCTCTGCACAATTTCGCAACTTGCTCAGTGATTTCCATGCGCTGCTTGCGAATCAGCGCAGTCTCTTGCGCGACAGGAAACAACAGTTACACACCTGCCTACTATTCACAAAGAAATGGAAGATAAGCACTTGGTGAGCCGACAATAAAGTGTTGTTGAGTACAAGTACCAAACAGCACCTCACAAACGTACAAGCTGCAACGGTTGTCGTTTCTCTATAAAGCCTGCTTTGAGGACCATGTGGCAGCCGAGGTGCTACACTGATTCTTCGTCATTCACAGAGCTGGAAGACAGCCGCTCTGGTGTAGTACGCACCTTAAGTGAAGCAAATGAAGCAAGAGAGTGGGCCTCTACAGTACCACCATTTTTTGAACAATTGTCTCAGGTGCTCTAGAGTCCCAGGTATTAACATTACAAAAAAATGCCAAATTGCCGATTGGCAACATTCAGGCTGCAAAAATAAGATTCATGGGAACCCACTCCGCAACACCAGCCGGCTATTGCGTTCTTATTGAAGGTTTTCATGAAATCTGCACACACCGCAGCAACTCCAAATTAAATCCTCAACGTGACCGCGCTGCTTGCTATTCCGCGCACGTCCCTCAGCACTCTGAAGCATAACTTAAACACTTTCCTGACGCACGCACACCTAAGATGCTTCATTAGCAAGGCTGTTGTGAAGCTTGGAATATCGTTAAGCAAGAGTTGCTGTGTGTCTGGACACTAGGCGTGTGAATGTCGTACCTTCTCTTCCCTTCTGTGCGGTGGCCCAGTCAACTGCCGTCGTCGCTGTTGTCCTAAGAACTCTTTTTCGAAAAGACTGGCTCGCGAGCCAGGCGATCAAATAGAACACCCCATCAACGAGTAACACCAAGCACTAGCTTTTGTTTCATATCATCCCCTTCAACACATTTCGATCTCGCTACAAACACAACGTGAAGTGTGCGAATGTGTGTAGCCGTCCTACTAACCTGCCAATTTTCTGGCACTTAGCTTCGCAGGAGCTTTTCTTTTTCTTTCTCGAGTGCTGAAGCACGCTGCCTTACTCCTTCCAGAAAGACTGACCCAAAATCACAATCCATTCATGCTGCGGGTATGCATGAAATATCCAAACAAATGAATGAAACCTCCATTAGACCGAAACGTCCGCCCTACATCAGCATGCAGCAAAATCATATTCTACCTCCACAGTGCTAGCCATTTGCTCTACTTCTTCCAATGCTTCCCTACATTACGCACACAGGGGAGCATTTGCAGATCAACGCGTCACAACACTTTTGCTGCGTGTAACATCTTTTTGTGTCACGCGATTGCGCTGCTCGCTATGCAGTGAGCTATCATTGGCTGCCTGACACCACTTAAATAGCCTGTTGATATCCGTGTACCTAAGCTCCAACGACCAGAAAAAAGACGCATACTGCCTTACTCAGAAGCCCACAAACGAATTCAGCGAAAATGAAAAAGGCGCTCAGGCAGCAGTTCTCTTAAGTTCGTCTTCGTTTTCATGTAATAGGCCATACTGCCACGGTCTCTAGGGTTTTAAGAGCTTTCTTGACATACGGTTGACTTGCAAACAGATCGCTCGAATCAGGGGTCGTAAGAATGACATGAGAAAAGCAGTATCCCGCAAACCAACGTACTTCCGGCAAATGCCTCGTTTTCGTTACGAGGCATGCCTTCTATGTTTCACTCAGCTGCGCAAGCGACGTGCAAATTGTTTGGCACTCACTTTGCCGGAATCTAGCAACTCTTTCAAAGTCAACAGTCAGAAAATGAAGCTATGGAGTTCAGCAGCACTCTTCCACTCTGGTCCAAAAATCGTTGAACAAGGAATATATCAGCTCAGCGCTGCAAGCTTGCAACAAATAGTCTAACAACTGGATGAATCCCATCCAAATCCAAGAGCCTCGTACTGCGTCAGTATCCAGTGAAGTCGTATCCTCCACTTAGTCTTTATTTTCAGGCGCTTCCTGCGTTCTCCTAATATTCTCTTCTATAATCTGCTCACTTCCAAATCAAGCTGTCTCATATTGATCTTCTGGAGACTTTGCTACACGCCGCATGCTGATTCACGACCTAAATTACCTTTCTCACGGCTTGTCGACGTTCGTGCACCTGGATTTCATACAAGCAAGTCGAACGGCCCACAAACACATTAAGCAAAAATTTGGACGCCTTCTGGACACACGACTGCACAGGGCCCGCTTCTCTTTCACTGACAGATATCATCGCAATCCCTGTCATCCTGGGAACTCGTCAGCCAAAAGATTAGCTCCCAAGCTACTCGCCCACAGCACGAGTCCCCGCTACCGCCATGTCGAATTCAAAAAATGCGACTCACTAGCGTCAACCACCATATTCTTCCCGCAGCGCATGCCTGTTGTGAATAATGCTTCAGCATGGGCGCTCTGCTGACTCAGCTGCTCTCAATTAGCTATGAACTGGTCGCTGTCCTGAGGGCAACAGGCAGCAAACAAACCTTCAAGGTGTATCCCAGCTCTTTTTTGTGCAAGGGTTCATTAAAAAGCAAAGCCGACTCACCTGGCAAATCTGCAAGTAATCGTCAAGCGGCTTGTTGAAACCGGCCTTGTTTCAACATTCCCGTCTAACATAAGCATACAACGGAACCCTAGCATTCTTGTCGGTCTCCATGCCACTTATTTCCCTTGTCCTCTGTGGGCTCAGCCGTTAACGCTGCGGACAATGAATGTAGACCTTCACGTCAAGTCGTCGCGTCTTTCTCTCTTTCGCAACTGTGTTTCTTCTTACTCAGCAAGCGTTCGTCCTCGGCCTGGAGTATTCCTCGCACAAAATGCTGGCATCTGCCGTCGCTGCGTCATTACGACAAAAAGAAACAGATCGCGACCAGAAGTCCACAAACTGGATCATAGAGAACCTGATTTCCGTTTGGAGAGTTTAAAGCAAGTGCCGTTTCCGCTACTTTACAATGGCCCCGCCATCACTGTCGTTTTAAGAGCTCTCCTCGCAAACGGTTGCCTTGTACGGCTGGGACCTGGATAGAGAGCCCCATAATCAATATCCTAAAGCCTTAAAGTGCTTTGCACTTCAGCTCACAGTCTTGAACATAACGTTTATCATTTAGAATATGGCTTGCGCGAACCACGCCGCCGTCTAATTATTTTTCCGACCCTGTGGCACTCATTTTGCGAAATCCAACTGCTGTTAAATGACCCTCTTTAGTGACATTCACCGAGCTCTCGTTCCTTCTTTGGCTCGCAATGCTGGCCCTCCTTTGCGTTCTCTTTAAGTGTTTCTACACAATCTGCTCACAGCGTCAGACCTTTAATTCCAATACTCAAGCCTTTTCCTCTTGCGCGGTTGAACTCTTTGCTACTGAACGCACGTTCACTTGCTACCTAAGCAGTGTCTCACACAGCTTGCCAAATTCGCAGTGATACTGTCTGCATGCTTCGACAGCAGCATGAAAATAAACATTCTTCCCCGTGGTTTGAGATGGCACACATTGCTGCAGTCACAGTCGCCCTAAAAAAGTAGCCCCAGCAAAAAATTGGCTCGAAACCCATCTGCGAAAAGCACAAGGCTCCATGGCGTTCGGAAATAATAGTTTGCATCGAGCCTCACGCTCTTTAGCCCACTGTGTCTCCTCTACAGAAAAGGCTTGTGCTAACCATGCGGCTTTTTAAGCGCCCTCCAAGCACTCTTCATCTGCTCAGCTGAGTCAAACTGCATACTTTTGATCTACAGGCAGCTCATGGAGTCAGATAGTAAACACGCACTGTCGCACTAAGTACCGAAAGCCTGTCCAGAAAACATCACTGTCGTAAGCTGGGAGTTCTGAACAATAGGTGAAACGTGTACTTGGAAGCTTGCCTAGGCTCTTCAAGCCAGTGCTAAGCCAGCAGCACTAAGGGCAATGCTACTACATCCACTCTTGCGTCTTGAGGTCTTCAAGGGAAGCTGCTGCCTTGATTTTGCCAACATGACAACAAAAAGCATCTTCATGAACCACCCCATATGGCTCTGGTGATGAACGGTCCGGCCTCTCGCTGTCAACTACACCTCTCCAGTTCACTGGGGTTTGTTTACGCATGTCATTTCCACACAGAGCATGCGTGGACACTAATACGTATCATCTCGTAGGCTTGTTGGACTCGTCAAATTTGTTGTTGCATGCAGGGACTATGAAAAGTCTCATGATCACTTCTGTGCGCACAAATAGTCCGCCGTTTTCATGATACTACTCCGTTCTCATTCTAAAAGTTCTCAGTTGTATATTATTGTTAGCGGCTGCTCAGTGACGGCGAAAACCGGAGACAAAAGCCTCAACTTCAGCAAAGTGGTAACACTGTGAATGAATGCGGTGCTTGCTTGGTTCTTCGTCAGTCGGGAGTTGTATGAGGCATTTGGCAAGTACTATCTTCGCGACGTCACGCACTAGCTGGAGATACAGCATCTTGTGTTTCGTCTTGACAGTCCTCAGAGGATCCCCGCACCAAACGGCCATGCAGGAAGTGTGGAAACATTTGACGTGATCGTTAAGCTACACGCAAGCGCCGTGTCAAACATTTCTAGGCAGCATGATTAAGCGAACAATACAAAGGCTACGTGCAGCGCCAAAGTGCAAACTTCGTTCCTGTGACTAAAGTGCCAGTGGAACTGCGGACTGTGCCCGCTCCAAATGATTCACAGTCTGCCGTGCACCTGATGCTATCTCATGAGCGCCTTCTTCGGCTTTTCGCAGCTGTTCGAGTACACTGACTCCGTATCTTCACGTGTTGCCACCAGATTCCCGCCAAATGAATGCCGAGAAGCCAGCAGATCTCATAAAGTGTTTCAGCACTGCCACTCGGCTTTATTCTTCTTTATTTTGCCGTTGAGGTACGGCTCTTGCCTGCTCACGGATTATCCACTCACTTTCATCCACAGCCCCTGCCGCAGTAGATTTCAGTTTAAATAATTTCGATACACGAACTAGAAAGGCGCAATCATGAAATGCAGAAAGTAGGCTCTTCTCTTCCTCAATACTGTAGCAGTTATGGCATCGTGTCTACTCTTTGAAAAGTAGTCAGCAAAAATATATTTTAGGATGCTCTTGCGCATTTTAAAGAGACTGCACGCCGTCTGCACTGCCATGCGGAACGAACTTCTGGCATCCTGTCCATAGTACTCTGCAACCTTAACGGGGTAACCCTGCGCACGGTTATACCCCCTCCAATTACATCAAAAAAACTATCATGCAGTACCAAAACTGCATAAAGCCGGGAAGTCGACAGTCTACCATGAACGCGAGGCCACTACATGCCAAGCATCTTGCTTCATCCAACAGACTGCAGTGTAGCTGTTACTATCTGCTTGATTAGGCTACTGACTGTCGTATCTACGCTTGGGGCTTTAGTCACTAAACAACTAGTCACTGTCGATCAGCCTGCCTTCCCTATAGCTCCACAGAGGAAACTCATTAGCAGGGCCATGCAAAAAAGCAGCACATGGAATTCCGAGCTTTGTGAGCTTGACCTGTATTAGAGAATCAATAGTGGCAAACCCGCCAACTCGCAGTTGCACATATTGAGCATTTTCCCCGCTTCTCCGCAGTTCCACCGTCGCGCCCATCGGTTCACTACGCTTTTAGAAGTCACACAGGGAAATTCATTTTTGACGTAAGTGCTAGGTCGGCGCGAACTTGCTTGCGTGCTCGGAGCAGCGCATCATGCCTCCAGCAGGATAGTTCTGAAGAGGCGCATACTACGACAGTGTCAGGAAAGAGTCCTGGTAAAGAGTCACATTGGCCTTGTCGAGTACTGTTCACCTCGTCACACAAGAGGAACAACACAGACTTCAGAGGACGTGCCAGAGTCCCGTCAGTCCTCAGCCGCAGCAGCTCGTCATGGAATCTATGCTGTCGTGTAAGTCTAATCTTTCGCAGAGGTGCGATCTTCCTATTCTAGCAGCGACGGGACCTGTAGTCACAAAATGTACTATGCCCCTGTGCTGCAGCACTATGCAAGAGCGTAATCGCACAATGTAAACCCTCAAGATGGCTTCGCGGTAAAAATTCTGTTAAGTCCGGTTGTTGCGCCATTACGACTTCTTCGAAGCTGTCAGTACATTTGAAGCTCATCTTCGCCGTACGTCGCCCTTGGTCCGTCGTTCCCCTTCTAAACGCAGATACGGGTAATGATAAAATCATGAGCACTTGGTCTGAAAATGTCCTTCGGGGGCAGATTCACAGAAAGTGTGAGGCCCTGGGAGATATATCATCAATGCATCAACTAAAACCCCCTCATACCTGCCTTTCCTGAATTTGCGAGTGCAATTCGAAGACTGTTTCCTTCTGCAAAACCTGCTAGATAAGTGGCTCTCCCTGATGGCAGTCAAGGACAACCTTGCCGGTCACAACGCATGATGATATTAACTCGAAGGCACCAAAAGAGCACAGTCCATTTCGTGCCCCATATTCGGAAAAGACGCCGCGAGTAAGTTGTTCAAGCCAAACAGAATGATTAAGAAGCAAAGGTGGAAGCGCAAAAATCTGGCATTATGGTGCCTCTCACGAGGACATT
This sequence comes from Eimeria tenella, assembly GCF_000499545.2. Taxonomy (NCBI): domain Eukaryota; phylum Apicomplexa; class Conoidasida; order Eucoccidiorida; family Eimeriidae; genus Eimeria; species Eimeria tenella. The sequence continues at coordinate 594,462 of NW_013543334.1, read as the reverse complement.
GCCAGACTTGCACCCGGGAAGCTCAAAAGCGGTTTCTTCATCTCAGTTTCCGTAACCTTTTATAGCTACCTAGGCATAAACAGGCGCAGTGGCCACTTGTTGATTTTCGGGGGAACACTGTGGTCAGCATGCAGCAGTGAGATACTCCCACAAACACGGTAACAGGGAAATTCATTATAGTCTCGGGAGCTCAGAGTGCAAAGTGCTTCATCACAACATATTGTTTCTTAATCGCTCAAATCAGTCACCTCACGCTTTCCGCCAATACGCTAGGCTCTCATACTGCATCCTTGGTGAATAGCACCTGCATACATTGTCGAATCCATCATTACAAGCGATCACCTAGTGAAACAGTGATCTTCCCGCCTAGGTATTTATTCAAGAACCGTGCACAAATCCCACAAAAAAGATAGCCAAACACAGTTCCTTTTTGCCACGCATTGCCTAATTCATCTCCATAACAAGCGACCACCTAGTGAAACAATGATATGCTCGCTTGGGTTCCAAATCAAGCACTGCACAAAATACCACGTAAACAGAAAGTTGAAAAAACTTCTGCATTGCCACACACTCACTAAAGAGCGCTTTCACGTCCCAACTCCATGAGTTCTACCGACCGTAAAGAAAAAGCATAAAGGGCCTTTCTTACTGCTTGGTGGGCTTTGTTGCACAAAGGTTTACTTCCCGTAATACCATAGCCATACAACATGAGAAAGTTTGCCTTCTTCGAACGTCTTATAGCGGAGCAAACTGGCTTTCCAGCAGAAGCCAGTTGCTTTTGCAGCACTAGACGCACGCAAACAGACACTCTCAGCCTCATTTTAGTCAAAGTCGAGCTTGGCGAGTCACAGCGCCCAGTGCAAGCATCACATTGACAGCCAACCCGCCCGTTCAACCTTTTTGGGTCTTCCAATTTTGTGTGACACTCTAGTTGCATACCTGCTGCGGTTCACAACTGCACGAGCTGTCAATGTCTCAGAAAGCACTGCAGCAAGAGGGTGGCTAGCCAGCCGCTAGCTGATGACATAGATGCTGAATCCTTGCCATTGCAGCACAATTCACAAACGAATAAAGCCTTTGAGGACTACTTACGATAGCCCTAACGCAGGCGTTGCAGTGAGTCGGTGCATGCGCTATTATCACCGAGAAGCATGCGAGTATCCAACTTGAATGCTGTCTAGTGTGCTTACCCAGGTACTAATTCAAGTGCAGTACGAAATCCCACATGGAGGCATCCAAAAATAGTCCTGCATCCTTACGCAATTTCTTAGGAACGTTTTCACTTCCCAGTTCTACCGAACGGGGGAGCAGCATTAAGGCCTATTTGACACAATCAAGGGCTGTCGTTTCAGTTTGATCAAAGCTAAGACCATAAGCATCAGCCATACGACGCGTCAAATCACCTGCGGCTTTTCAGAAGAGCAACAGCCCACAATGACAGATGCCAACTGCATTTGCGGTACCAGACTCACGCAAACAGTCTCGCCCGTCAACGTTCGTGCATACACCAACCACAAGTTCCATTACACCAGACCCTCATACTGCATCCCTGGTGAATTGCGCTTGCACGTATTGTCCAATTTATCTCCAAGACAAGATGCCACCTACTAAAACACTGATCTGTTCACTCAGGCACCAATACAGGAGCTGCGCACAATTTCCACAAGGAGAGAGCAAAGCAAACTTCTGCACTGCTAAGCGCTTCCTAAAGAGCTCTTTCATTATTCAGCTCTACACACCGTGAGAAAAAGAGACATTACGGATCGTTGTTACCAATTTCTGGGCTTTTGTTGACAACGCGTTTAAGTCCTGAAAAAGCGTAACCGTGCAACATGGTACTTGTTCCATTCTCCCGGTGCATTTCAGTGAAGCAACGCGTCTAGTCAGTAGAGGCCAACTGCTTGTGTCGCACTAAACTCACGTAGTCAGATAGTTTCAATCTCTTTTTGGCGAAAGTCGAACTTAGCAAATCATAGTGCCCGATGAAAACATCACATCGACAGCTCATTCGCATGTCTACTATATATCACACCATAGTTGTATCTCTTTGCCACTTCACAACTGCACAAACTGTCAACGAAACTATTTTCCATAGCAGCTAGGCACGAGGATTAAGCGCCAGTCCTCCACTCATATCGCGGATCAGGTAATGTATTAAAACGAATGAGCAAGAAGTGATTTTGCACGCAAACACAGCGGTTAAACCCACGTCATATTTGCATCACTGGCGAATCGCACAAAGCAGTCCATACGCTACTGGCGGCATCCTTTAGTTTAGTTGCCTGCCTAAGGAAACCTCGTGCCTCAGTTCTAATCAGAGAGAAAAATCTGGACTTCAGGACTGAATCTAGATACGTGTGGCGACACTGTCCAGCCGTTATACACACAGCAATCGCAAACGACATGTTTACTGCAAGCATCTCAGAGAACTGAGTGGAGGCAGTTGAGCTTCGTCATACCTGTGCTAGAAAGCCAAAACAAACCGCATCTGTCCAAGCCCGGAGTTCCACTAGCCCGGTTCCCCTCTAATCAGTTAAGCAACTGACGCTGCTACAACGCGCCTGGATTGCCTGTGCTATTTGACGTGTGTCTTTTATTGTGGCGGAACAACATTTTGACTTGCGGAGGTGTTGCCTTGTCCTGATTCCCGTAGGCTCTTTCTTCAACCGAGATTTCTTCTAATTCTGGGGATATCCTGTCCGCATTCGGACAGAATCCACAACTGGAACCCTATCACAGGAGCAGCAAACACCGAAATGCTCCCATTATTGATCAGCCTTACAGGGCATGCCTGCACCAGTGATCAGCCGTGCAGGGGTACAGCTAGCAGAGACACAAATGCTTGGGTGAAATTTGCCGCTATGCCGGGATGTCAACCAGCGCCGTCGACATAGACGAGCTCGACCTGAAAAGAGCAGCTTTTAACCGTCTAGCCCGTGCTACACCGAGGCACTTGCTGTTTCACGTCCTTTCCCTATGAACTCGCCATAAGTCTAGAATTGTGCTCTCAGTTTTTGTCATGGCATGATCGCCAACCGGGTCGCAAGAGTTGCCTCAATAGTGATCACGATGTACAATGCAAGCTGCTACTGTTGTTGATTCAGTTTCAGTAGATTGCTGCACAGGCATGGAGTTTAGATAAATGCTTATCATCGACTGTGCAGCTGCAGCCGGGAAATCGTAAGGCTGTCAATTAAAAAGCTAGCTGACTAGCCAAAGACCTGCTCAAGCGCCTGCTCTAAAATCCTGTGCTGCTTTGCTTGCATGAGCCTCGAGGTGCAAAACTGTTGTTCCAGAGGAAAAAGGCCTGACAAAGACGAGTGGCGTTCAAAGCTGTAAGCAGTGGTAGTCCAGTTGCGTCAGTCACGCTTTTTCTATGGTCACCTGCCTTGAGCTAGCACCGCACCATGATGCGTAAGCTGACTCTGAATTGCACCGTCGTCTGGTGTACCGCTTGCTTGAGGAATTCGAAATATTTATGGAACAAAATGCGTCTCGTTGTGCCTGACATTGACAACAATTTGTGCCTTGCTGCGAACCTCTAGAATCACAGCACTGGATCTTAGTGGTACACCGCACCAAATTCCAGTACGTTTAAGCGGTAAACTCAAAATCTTGTACATGAAATATTGAGCCTTAAGTTTGCTTGGATTTATAGCTACGCCGCAGAGGCATGCATTATGCATCCTCTGGGTTTGACAAGAAGGAACAAGGAGTAATATACTACTATTACTTCACATCTGCATGCTAGCCTACAAGAGACAAGCAATCTGCCCTGGTTCTTACTTTGCTGTACCTTTAGTGAGTGTGCCACTAGCATATTTGGCGGTAAGCAGCAGGTATAATACTTGACTGAGAAAATTTACCGCCTCAGTGGTTATCGATGTGCCCGATCAACTTGTTTGGTATCTTATCAACTTGTTTGTTTTCTTAAAAGTTAGACTGCGCATGTTTCTGCAAGATGGAGAGGATAATACTTTCCCTTGATGTTTGCCGTGACGACTTAAGTAATGTTAGCATTAGGATAAGCTGGAGTTTAACCGGGTCGCCTCCTGAAGGAAATCCTCGACGTGAATTGATTAGTGGTCTTGCAGCAGGAAGGAGCTCGAAAGAAATAAGCATGTGCAGCAAAGTAGGCTCTTCATCGGTCTTTTAGAGCTACGTTCCCAGCTTTCGTCCATAGCAGGCTCAGCTAACGTTGCTCAATTCGTGTTCGTGGCAATTTGTGAGTGCACTTGCTCCGCTTGATTATATAAAGGTCTGCGCAAGCTTTCACTGGCTTCAGCACTACTGGTGGCTTTTGCAGTGCATTCAAGCCCTTTGCAAAGCCCTGAAAAATACGATGTGGGCTAAGCTCTGTCTAGCGAGATGTTCAAAACATGCAGCCTAGTCAAAGAGGATTACTGTATTTTCTTGCACCCTAATTTATTCTTACCTCGTAACCTGAACTGTCGTGTACGTTTACAATGTATGACTGTGGCGTTGGAAATTTTCTTCTGAAGGCTAGTATCTATGGTCCGTATACCAACTCGATACGCACCCTTCAAGTGGGTGCGGCTACATAATAATCCTCAGCTTCTGCGTTTAAGCACGCTAACCTCACATTTACCCTTATAATGGTAATTTGCGGCCCTTTCTGTAGTTGTAGCTCGTGCCTCGTGGTCTGAAGACTTTTACGGCTCATGCGCACGACAGTGAAAGAAAAGTGACATCTAGCCGGTAGTCACTTATAGTTCAATTAAAAGAACAGTATGCAGACGTGTTCGTGGACCGCTTTAGCACTTGATACTTGCACGAATAGATATGCGTTTGTACCCTTTTCCCACCGTGTCTGCATGATCATTTCTCACCTACATAGTGTTTCTTGAAAGCTCTTTGAATTATTGAATAGCCCCTGGAAAAGTCGTCCTAACATGATTGAGCCATAACTAGGGAGGCTCATCGTCATCCAGGTGCGGCGAGTGGATTTGCTACAAACTGCTAATCGGCCCTTTTTAGCTTTGTCAGAGCACTGGTGGGTTGCATTAGAGTAACGAGAATGTGTCGCGTTTAATACTTAGCCGGAAAGAAGTTCATAAAATCTCTTAGACAACGCCTGAAGCAAATCAAGCCACTGAAAGAGCGGCTTCTATATACTGCATCCACCGTCATCATGCGGATGCTCTAAATACTGCACCGAAGGCACTATTAGGAACCCAAATCGCGCAGTTCTGAAATGAATACTTGGTTGGTCGGAGGAGGACATTTAATGTGCTAGCAAGGCGTGCACACCGTCAGCACATTAAGCTGCGCGCAACATAACTTTCTTTTCAGAAAGCTTACTGCAGCCATGTTTGGATCACGCATTGCTCCACATCGGGTCAACTTGTGCGCCACAACCCATAAAGTGATGACAAATTTGCTATAAAGATATAAAGATAGAGACATCAATCCACACTTTAAAATGGGGAATCACCACCTAGGCAGGTCGAAACCGCAATAGCACTTTGGCTGGTTGATTGAAGCAGGCTCAACAGGCTCAGCATTGGGAAACCGACGAGCTGCTAGGAATACATGAATATTCCCTGCTTCAATAGCCACGCTGTGAAGCACCTTTCAATGGAAAAAATTAGTGAGCAGCAGGCCTTCTTCAAAGCAAACGCTTCTCTGAAGAACACTAAGTGTGGATGGTATATATTCTGCGCAATCATGTTCGGCCAGGTGTGCTTTCAGTGTTCAAGTATCACGGAGAAAGCTAACTTCTGCGTGGCGCGCCGGAAAATTTCGAGAAGCCTGGCGACAAGCCGATCTCGGCGCAAATAAATAATTCCTTCTCCCACCTGCAGGCGCATGCGCACTCCAACGTACAGGATGGAATGCTGTACAAGCTTGGGCGCGCCACTCGCAAATCGCTGCAAAAAAGTGTCTCTCTCCAGAAAACGTCACAAACATTTGCAAAAGCATAGTCATCAAGCGTCTCTTCACTCTTTGGTTTCTCAAGCAGTAACTTTAACACGTGCAAGCTAGGATTGTGAATGCTCCGATACGCGCAGTGAGAAACGTGAGCTGATCTTTCACCTCTTCCTGGCAAACAAATCAACCAGGCAATCTCATGATAATTTGCTGGAACTGTTGAACCACTGAAGCTTGCAAAGTGATAACGGCATTGTGAAACAGTTACTGCGAAGGAGCTACTCATTGCTGCGATGAGATGGAACATGCTGCAGATGTGATGCTGTCTTTTCTCTGTGGCATCAGACATAGCTTACGTTGCGGCAGGTAGTACACACCACAGGGGGTGGTAAGATAAGTAGATATAGTTTCTGCGGTAATTCGCAAACACTGAGTGCTGCCATATTTTGTTCCAAAAGTTTATCTCACCTGCAATTCATTTATTAGGACTACAACTTATGAAGAACCACAGGGTAAATTTCTAACAGTGATAGCCTGTGGAGAGTCGCAAGCAAAAATTCTCACAAAGATTGCAGAAATACATCCAAGGTTTTTCGACCACGTTCTTTTCGACTGTTCTTACTTATTTGGTACTTCATCACCAATAAGTTCTTGTCTGTCTAAATGCTCATGCTGAAGTTCAGTGGAAGAAAATTGTGTTGATCTTGGTCACCGGAGCGATCACATTCTTTTGTAATGATGAAAGAAACGTACTGCAATATAGTCAATAACAGTATTTACCTCGTTGCACAAAACACCACAGGCATTGTAGGGAAAATGAGGACTTCCTCAGCCCGATGCCCACAGGAGATCAGCATGTTCTCGATGCTGCTGCGTACGCCTGATCGTTTCAAAGCCAACTCTAACTGCAGCACGTTCACTTTCCTGTAGAGGCGGGGCATCTGCGCACAACATTTCGTGGACATGCTGCCGCACGGTGCAGGAAGGCAACAACAATATAGTTTTATGGCGTGAACCTTAAGACGGCCCTATAATACAACTCTGAAAAGACTGCAATATGCTACTCCAGCTTCTCCTAGCTCCTCTGTATCCCTGAGGTCTATCTGTGCCATGATTGACCTCCTTATCATCGCTTTGGTTCTAAGCGGAGAAATAGATACCGATATGATCGTCACCACGTAGCCTAACGAAGCGTATCAGCAGCCCTTTCATGGAAGGCGGTGGGCCGGGAAAGATAAACCACCAACGCACCAACTTAAATCCCCTTATAGCTCCTTTTGTACGTGCTAAATTGGGCGTGTGCGATGTGAAGACTGCTTTTTTACAAGAACTGCAGGGCAAATGGCTCTCTCGCATTTCCACCAAGCAGAACGTAGGTCTTTGCCCTCGATGAAGAGGGCAACCTGAATTCGAAGGCACAACAAAAACACCAGTCGATTTTATGTACCATGTTTGACAAAATTTGCCGCAATCAAAACACAGAACCCCATCAGTCTTGTACTATGAAGCGATGTGCACACTGCTAACCTTCTAGTGAAGAACATCAGCAATGAATTGTCCATCCAAGCTATCTTGACGTAAACAAGCGCACTCGCCGCCGTCCTTCTCTTCCATGTGGGCTATAATCCCGCTTAGCGCACAACTGCAGCATACTCCCAATGCGTGAGCAGAGACACTCATTCTAGTCCTGAAATTTCGAATTGCGGGGAGCGCAACAGAAATAACACAGATGATTTCTCAACCACCCACGTTAACCGCCTCACGCTTCTCTTCTGTAACCACACTCTTACATTGCAGCACGCGTCGTCTAAATTCATCTTCACCGCAAACGGTCACCGCGTGAGGCATTGGGCTGCCTTCCCAGGTACTTACTCAAATGCTACACACGAATTACACACACGAAGGCAGCCAAACAGAATTCTGCAACGTCAGGCACTTCCTTAAATACGTCCTCACTATCCGATTCTACCAGTCGTGAAAAGACAATGAAGCACTAAGGTTGTTTTCAAACGCTTCTTGTGCCTTGGATGCACTTGGGTCGACGCCCCTTCAGAGCATAATCATGCAACACCCTGCACAATAGATCACCTCTGCATCATAGCTGAGCAGCTTGTCTTGAGCGCAACACCTGCTTGAGCGGCACTGCGGCACTGGGCTCATGCAAGCAGACAGTATCCCTCTAGTCAAATTCTATCGCCCCAAATGCCACTACATCAGAACAGCCCGAAAACTCGTCCAGCCCTCCAGTTGTGTTGTACACCGTACGCTCATGTACCAACGTATTTGTTTGTGGCTCTTCGCCACCTCATAGCCGCACAAAATGTTACTGAATCCATGTTTCACGGAGCTGCTTAGCATGCTGCAGTTGTGCGCTAAGCGGGATTATAGCCCACATGGAAGAGAAGGACGGCGGCGAGTGCGCTTGTTTACGTCAAGATAGCTTGGATGGACAATTCATTGCTGATGTTCTTCACTAGAAGGTTAGCAGTGTGCACATCGCTTCATAGTACAAGACTGATGGGGTTCTGTGTTTTGATTGCGGCATATTTTGTCAAACATCGTACATGAAATCGACTGGTGTTTTTGTTGTGCCTTCGAATTCAGGTTGCCCTCTTCATCGAGGGCAAAGACCTACGTTCTGCTTGGTGGAAATGCGAGAGAGCCATTTGCCCTGCAGTTCTTGTAAAAAAGCAGTCTTCACATCGCACACGCCCAATTTAGCACGTACAAAAGGAGCTATAAGGGGATTTAAGTTGGTGCGTTGGTGGTTTATCTTTCCCGGCCCACCGCCTTCCATGAAAGGGCTGCTGATACGCTTCGTTAGGCTACGTGGTGACGATCATATCGGTATCTATTTCTCCGCTTAGAACCAAAGCGATGATAAGGAGGTCAATCATGGCACAGATAGACCTCAGGGATACAGAGGAGCTGGGAGAAGCTGGAGTAGCATATTGCAGTCTTTTCAGAGTTGTATTATAGGGCCGTCTTAAGGTTCACGCCATAAAACTATATTGTTGTTGCCTTCCTGCACCGTGCGGCAGCATGTCCACGAAATGTTGTGCGCAGATGCCCCGCCTCTACAGGAAAGTGAACGTGCTGCAGTTAGAGTTGGCTTTGAAACGATCAGGCGTACGCAGCAGCATCGAGAACATGCTGATCTCCTGTGGGCATCGGGCTGAGGAAGTCCTCATTTTCCCTACAATGCCTGTGGTGTTTTGTGCAACGAGGTAAATACTGTTATTGACTATATTGCAGTACGTTTCTTTCATCATTACAAAAGAATGTAATGGCTGCGTGAGGTGCTGCTCTATTTGCGTTCCAATTTGTGCTAATGGAGTGGCGGATGGAAGCTGAGTTTTCACGTGTGATTTGCACAGAGCGTTGCAACCTCTGAGTTTTGACGGCGAAATTAAAGGAGAAAAGAGCTTATTTGTACGCTTCTTACTAGGGCCTAGAGTAACGTAAAGGAAAGTATACTCAGCAAGTGAGCGCTTCAGTTTGTTTGCGTTTTACTTTGAGGACGCTCCGGAGACGCATAGGTATCCAAGGTTTGTCTAAAGAAACCATTCTTGAAATACGCGAGATAAGATCTATCTGCAATAGTTCGCGGACTTGCAAAAGCGAGTCAACAGTGGGGCTTACGGGTGAACCACTTAAGCAGGTTGAATAAGTATGTGATTCTCCGATTTGTTTTGGTGTAAGGAATTTGTATGTACATGGCCGGACTACGTGATTTTGCCCGGTGCACATTTTAGGGCTTACCTGACACGAATGAAAACAGCTTTTCAGTGTCGATGTAATAGCTAGGACCTAGTAGCAGTGGCAATTGATATATTTGGGCATGCAATGAACGTTTTTAATAGAGAGGCATCGGACACGTTGCGGAAACGCACAGTTGATACGAATCAAATTGCTATGCTGCATCTATGAAAACTGGCACTTCTGAGTCACTGGACAAACAAGCCACAAACATGGAGAATGCTTCTACTTTGTCTTGTATAATGGACGTGCTGTACAGTGATTTTTTGCGGATACACAACTTGTGAAACTGCGAGCAAGCTTCCTTGCAGCCTCCATGAAGCCCTTCAACTGCTCAATAGCTGTAGTGCTAGAAAAGCGTTTCCATAAAATGCAGAGTAGACGACAACGCGAGGTTCCCTGTCACATGGCTAAAGTGAAAACTGGGTCGTGGCCTATAGAAAGTGCGCTACGGTTTTTGATTTCTCTTTGTTTAGAAGCAACCGGAAACCTTTTTGCCAGTCGATTCCTTTAAAGAACGGCGAGTAGAAAGACATGAGCTGAAGCAAATTGTAGCGAGGAAGGATCGGAAATGAATGCTTGAAGAATGAACGAATCTCTAGGAAGTGTGTTGCATCACTAGAGCACCTTTGATCGCTGCGGCTTTTCTTGGGGCAAGTCGGTCGATTTAAAACGGAAATATACAGCATACTTCTTTCATCACCGCAGGATTAGTTTTTCGAAGGCGCTTCGTGCGATTTACGATGAGAAGGTTGCCGCTCTTTAGCTTTGCTTGTAGGTGTGGAAGCCGGTGAATACGGTGAATACTGAATTGGCGTTCGCTATTTCGAGAAAGTTATGTTGTGCGTTATCTCTGAAAATATATTTCGGAAGTAACCTGCCCTACATATGCTTCGGGATTTCAGGTAAATTTTTGTGCGCGTGGGTTGGAAGAAGGTGGCGACGGCAGATGACTGCGCAAGTGAACATGAAATAAAGGATATTGAACGTGCAGCGCGGCTTTGAGGCTGCTGGCCAAAACCGCCAGGCGCACTGCTGCTATTTGGCGTGTTTATGGGGGCTGAAGAGGCATTTGGATAAATTTTGTCCTATAACTAAACGGGAGGCAATAAATATAGATCTTAGAGTTGAGCGGCTCTGACTCGTCTAGGCTCTGGTTTGCAAGAATTCAATATGTGCCTATCTTGGCACAGGATAGCACTTCACTTGTAGGCGGCCTGCGAGGAGGGCGTGTCCGGTGGTAGGATCTGTCCCCATGCGGATTATCTAACAAAACCATATGTGCGACACATGAGCTCTGGTATGAAGGAGTGTTTCAGGACAAAACAAGTGTATGAAATCACCTGGTTCTCCCATTGTGCACTGACTCCGGATGCATTTCAGCTGGTGGGTTATCTTAAATGTCTTGTAGCCGTTTAGCTGGCGCCTCGAACACCTCTACAGACGACAGGTTTGTGTATGATGAATGAGCATGCGGGCTACAAAGAACGCGCTTTGGACGTGCACGCTTAAATTAGGCAACTGCTTTGAGCAAGACTACTGCTGACTGTTTTCAAGGAGATGCGCAGTCTTTAAAGGACAATGTGAACATGGCGAAGAGCGATGGGCTTCAGTCCAGTGAATTGGCTTACAGAGTTTGCAGAGGGTCGAGAGCACAGCGGCCAATCGCGGTTTCTGGTTGAAAGCTCGGCGGATCGCTTGAATTTTTTAAATAGGAGTGCAGAAGCGGAGGGGCTGCTTGCTCGTGATTTTTGTGATCCAGAATGGATGTGCAACTGTGAAGTGCGTAGTGGCCGTTTACGAGACACTCACTCCTCCAACCGCTTTAAAAATAAGGACGATGTTTGCCTGTGGAGAACCAACACGTTCAGTATTCTACGCGTTGATTGGTGAATATACCGAGAGCGCCAGACGTTTTGGCAAATGCTACAATGCGCTCCGTGCGCTCCATGGGGTTTCTATGAAGCTCTGGTAGGTGGATTTCAGAGCGTAAGTTGAGTTTGTCGACTCTACATTCGCTTGTGGCACGTTGATTTTGGCGCAACTGGAGAAGCACGAATGTTCCAACACGCGATATCGCCATGCCACCAATCACAGTGAAGACGGCGCTTGTGGTTTGTGCAGTTGCAGCCTGAGGAAGATAGATGCCAATAGAACAGCATACCAAACAAGCTGGTTCCAAGGGAAAACAAGCGCAGCTGATGGCATTTTCAGGACCTGTTTTGTCTTCCACTTGGAATACATTGCAGGTCAGGGACTTGATGGGACCTGTATTCCACACTATGCGTCGTTCTTTGTAGTATTGCAGGGGCTTGTAGATGACCACTACGACAATTTATGGACAAAAGGGTGGTCCACGAAAATGCACGGTGGAGGAGATAGTGATGCACGAAGCAGCGAATCTTTGAGAGTTGAACGTGCTGTTAAAACGCGAGGCACTTAATGCAGTGTGCCATGCCACCGGGCTCTTTGAATAGTAATTGCGAGAGCTTCCTTCGGCATCCTCGCAGTCATTGAAGAGCCCAAGCTACTTTCGTTGCGTTTGCTAGACGTCCACACCGTAAAAATGCAAACGAAATGGATGCCTCTGCTCGTGTATCGAGGTGCCACGTCAGCATTCAAATGCTGCTCGCCGATTGCTTAAAGGAAGCAAAGCCATACAGTGCAAACGCTTCGAAAAAGGACAAATATCGTAGACCACTGCGTACCCAGCCTATGCTTCTAAATAAGGAGCTTAAATTTAGCGAGTGGGTTGAATTGCATAGATGCGTTCAATTTTCTTTCGAGCGTGTTTGTGTTGTTTCGACATGGGCCCCAAACAAGTAACGCCGCCAAGCCATTCGTATGCGACAGGTTTAAAACCTAAAGCGGCAGCTATCATGCCCGAACTAAGAGACAATATCTTAGATCTCTCAATGAGTTGGCATACATCATAGGGACCTGTGGATACCAGGAATGCATGCGTCTTGGCTGTTGGACTGGTTTTTCTCGTTTGAAGGCTTGTTAATCTCGCGTAAAGTAGAACACACTGCTTGCTTTTAAAAACTACAGTTGCATTTTACGGAAGCACAAAAGAGGTGATGGAAAAGGGCAAGGCAATGGCAATAAGTTACTCGACTAAGAAAGCGCATTGCGTTCAGGATTACTGGTGACATGGAGGTGTATAGATGTTATGAATCAGTCTTTACCTAAAAACAGTGGCGCATCCTTGATCATTCTCCCGATTGCGCACTATCACAAACTCAAGCACGCGCAGTCAATTAGCCATCCGTGGTTGCCGGAGGAAGGCAAAGTAAGTCGGCTATGGCTACTGTGGAATGCGCGAGCTCGCGTACACGAAGTTTGATTTTAAGGGCGTGCCCAGGTTCACTCCATCATGCTTCACCTTGGCAGTCGTCCGCACGTATATATTTTATTACAGCGATGTAGGACTCGGTTTTCGATGGAACGCTTTTGTGTTCAAAGGAGGGTGTATAAGGCTAATGGAAGGAGTGATCCAGATGGTGCGGTGAACTACAGGTTGTTGATCTTTTTCGTCTCGCCACTACAGTGCTATTTTTTCTGAGAAACACAAGTGGCAGTGACACTAAATGCAGCTAAGCGACGAGGAAGAGGCCACTACTTGGCGTGAGAACAAGCTCTGAACATCAAACTGCAAGACTAGCATGTGTTCGCTCAAAAACATGTTTCTGAAGTGTCATAAGAAAACCGAAACTGCATGGCTGAGCTGAAAGTGCTCCCCATAAGTAAATATGCAGAACGTTCCCAAAATATTCTAAAGTGCTGCATTGTGATGCACTTACGAATTCAGTATGTCGCTCACAGTAGACTGCGAGAGATGCGCGGTTCCAAGGTCCCTAAGCGATCACTTATCTTGTGCTGTGTTGAAGCTTTACTTTGAAAAACTCTTGTTGATGTGTGGCACCACTAACGTCCCCGGTGCCATTGACTGAAGCTCGCACATAGCCTTAACAGATAAGCTAGTGTCAGCTAGTGTCTGTCGTCTCACGAGCAAGGAATTACTCTCGGTGCCATCTAAGGGACTTGATCAAACGCACGGCTTGGGGCGTTGCAGAAATGCGTTTGCCCACTCTGAATCCGCGCACATTGCTCTGGATATGCACACATTGTTTGAAACGTCAGCCAAGAAAACCACATCCTTTTTTAAGGAGTACTACGCGGACACGAAAGCCTTCCACTTTTCCGATATGTCATTGCAGGGGAAGCAAATAATATTTTATGCTCTCCTTTTTTGCTGTAGCAGCTCCATCTGGGCTAAGCATGTACGTATGGATGCAGCGGACCATGGAACGCTCAGAAAGCTCACAGAAACTCTTTTCGAGAAGTATGCTCTCATTGATGAAGCGAAAGCAAAAGGCTTCATACAGTTACGAGAAGCCGCCGTAGGGAACCTTTGGTTACTGGACGAACTCGGAGGCCGTCAAACGAATGAAGAGTTTGTTAGGAAGATAGTTACATCACTGTGACATCAAGAACAGATGCGAGTTATTTGAGGAGTGTCATTTGAGTGAGTGGTGCTTCAATCGATGCATATGTTGAGCAGCGGCGGTGTGATCGTGTGACCCCTTTCGTCAGCGGTGCATGCGCACACGTGCACATGAAGCAAAACCGACAGCACAGCAGGCTGCGGACTTTGTGGACTCATGAATCTGTTTGCTCTGTACGTTCGTTTATTTATGACAGAAACAGCTAGACAAAACAACGTTTGCTGCAAAGGTACAACGTGCCTTTAATTTGTCTTTACAAGCCGTCATGCTGAGGATGACGCATATGTCGAAGCACCATTACGACTCGATATAGGCCCTATTATATAATTAAAACTCAACTAATCTAAATGCTCTTTATCAACAGCTATCTGACAGCGAAACGGTTACATAGGAATAGAGCATCCTACCGATTTGTGAAGCTTGTGAGAGCGGAAGTGCGGCAATCCCAGCAAGTGCGTCAAGGATCCAAATCACTTAGCGCTGTTACTTTTGTTAAAGCTTTTTTCTTTTAAAAGAGTAAGCCTCGCGAACTGCAAATCGTCTGTGCCGTATGATTCTTTTGGGTGAGAGCGTCACTGCTGACTTGTGCAACTACAAGTTGACGGGTATGCCATGTTGTTATGCCGTACAGTTTAAGCTAAGGATGTCCCATATTCCGTTTGCCGTCATTTCCGGTGCATCTTTTTATGTTTCCTTCATGGGGCTTCAAAAAGCCTAAGGCGGACGTTGGTGACAAAATGCTCATCTACTAAAGCTCTGATTGCGCGTACAAGGGATAACATAGCAATCGTGCGGAAGACAGCAATTTGAAGACTGCAGGCTCCTAGACCAAGCCAGCTGGAGGCTTCGTAAGGGCCTGGAGATTATAGAGGACAGTCGATGTTCTGGTTTCACGTGGAGTTATTATTGCACAGTGACGTTTTTGATGAAACGGGAGGGGACCCAGTAAGTTTGGTTGGTGGTCGCCTGGATTTCGGAGCGGACTATTGACTTCATGCCGAAGGGTCATGTCGTGTGTATTGCAGCATGGCCTACAGCCTGTGACCTTAGAACGTTGCATGCGCATCCTGGAAAAGTCTTTGATCGTTAAATGCATGAGGAAGAACATGATGTGGCAAGCGCTACAGCATCTGGATAGAAGGCGGGATGGTTGCTGCCTTCCGCGATGCGCGTAGACACACGAGACGATGACGCTTTTCTAGCTGGTGCGTCGGACTTACTATCGATAATTCGTGGCCGCGGCGGTAGGCACAGACAGAAAGGACAGGGTAATATGTGAGCATCCTAGTGGCGTTTGTTTTGGAGTTAACCAGGGACAGATGAAGAAGAGCTGTAGGGTTGGGAAACATCATTCAAACCCTTTGCTAACTCTTTGGCACTCAGATAGCGAAACTCCGACGTCAGCCTTCAGAAGGCCATAGTTGGTGCATTTATTTCGCAGCATCGGCTGCTCAGAGAATTGTGGAGTTTGTGGCCTGACGAATGCATCAACTTTTTATTGTGTGTTGGCTTTGCAGGATAATGCCGACAAGGGTGAAAAGCGTAATAAGTCCCAGCAGGATATCCGCTGGTATCTTGTCGCTGCACATGCATGTTATTTCGTTGGGACTGTCGTGTGGCGCACGGACGCCCTACGTGGCGTGCTGCCATCGGGAAATATGCCATACAAAATAGCCGTACGTGTTGCTAAAGGCTTGGATAATATGTTTTTAGAGTTCTTGTGTTGCTGTTCGGTGAAGGTGGCACTGGACGGCTATTAGGATCGAGGTTAAGTCTAGGGTGTAATTTTTTAAGCTGGTGCGTTGAGTTGCTAAGTTCATATTCTCCACATTCTCGTGCAAGGCCCGACTCTAAAGATAACAAGTGAACTCACAGCGTGCTAATCGATCTGCAGTCTTACCGCTCCACAGCTATTGAGGCCGGGTTTCGCGGTCTCTGCCATGAGCAAATTGCGAAAGACGTGTATCCTGCATATGACAACTCGTTGAATGATAACAATGGGCGGAATGTGCGGAACACAAACGTGGAAAGAAGAGGTTTGTTAGGCGATGCATGCAGAATAATGCTTTGGGTTGATATGGCGTACGTGAATAAGCCACAAGAAGTTGGATGTGTGTAGCTGGAAACTAATGGCGAGCCTGTGCAAAACCACAGCCATGCAGGATATTCCAATATCTAGAACCAAGCTTCTGCGGGTATGCCGGAGAAGATGCAACGATTTATATCTAAAGTTTCTGGCTGAAGAAAGGGAAAATTGCCTTTAATTCTTGGGTACAGCAGAAGCGTGAAGTACCTAATCAGGCAATCGTTTGAGAGTTTTCTGAATAATCGCATCGTACGAAGAGTTTTCATTCCGTTCAATATTCCTAAAACACATGGCGCTGTGCAGGCCTAGTCTTATGATACTTTTGCTGCCTGCCAACTCTAGGAGAATACAGAAAGGCCAGCTGAGTAAGTGCCGAAGACTCAGCAGAGAGGTTGGACTTCCGAATGGTTTACGCAAGGCACACTGCGTACTTATGGTGAGGACGACATAACGGTTCAAGGCGGTGAGCTGCAATGAGAAAACGTTTTGTGGTTATAACATCGTTACGCAACTCTGTATGCAGGCCATTAGCTTACGAGCTAGCCGTTCGACAGGCAAGTGCTCAAGGTGATAGATAGCAGTGGCGGGACGATTGAAAAGAAGCAAAGACTGTACTTCCTGCTAAGACGGCCAAACAACATTAAGGTCCTCTTTGAACATTTGTGGGATCTTTCCATGAGGGAACGCACACTTGCGAACATGCGGAATCTGTGATAATGGCATGCCATGTCTCGAACGAACTTGCGCCGAGTAGGAAGAAGCACAGTCTAGCAACACCCAAAGATGTGATTTGAAATGCAGCATGGCGCTGAGCATACGAGGGCAACCCTTCAGAGGGGTAAGCAAACGACTTTCATTGCGGGGTGGAGAAATAGTAAAATTTTGACAAGTACGTCGTTGTAGAACGGGGGTTTCGAAACTATAAAAGCGTCAATTTGCTGTATGACGGCTTTTTTCAAGCTTTCTATATGCGGTAACTGCCTTTCAGGGTCAGCGTCCCCAAAGGAGTTTGACGGTCCGAATTCAGGCTCGAGAGTCGCTAAGGGGCTCTTCCTGTGAACGAGAAGTTTACGAGGCAACCCTTTCCAAGCAAGTTTTCAGAATGACGCGTTGGCGGTACTGTGCGCATTTGTCGCCTATGACGGAAGCCAATTGGCCTCTTGGTCTCCAAACTGAAAGCAGGTTCTCGCATGGTAGTGTTGTCGGCTGCTGGATAAGCCTGTATGTGGTTCTGTTGCTCGGCAGCAAAGACTAGGCGGTCGCTCACAAATAAACTTTGTAAATGATGCTTTTCGCGCGGTGTACAGGCGTCCGATGAGTAGCATACTGCGAAAAAAATCAGATGCGGTTCTTTGATTTCGGAAATCGTCGCTCTCTCCTCATTGAGTGAACGAACTTGAAGAGAGTGCAGAAAACAGCTGCCATTCTGGACTATGGGAAAAGGAGGAATCACTCTGAACATGGATGTTGTAATACGGGTATTGAAGGTGGGCATAGTCTATCCAATTATTCCACAATTTGTTGTGAGCTTGTTACATGCGACGAGAGTGAACCTTGTGGTCTGCGTTTCTGAAGAGAGCGAGATGGCTTGAGTCCAGTGGCGAGGTTGATTTGTGGCCTGTCGTTAAACAAGATAGCTGCATTTCGGCTGGGTGGGTGAGCGCCGCAGAGTGAGGAGAGCGTACGGAAAACCACACTTTCCATGGAGGATATATTGCGTCTAGCGAGTAAGTGGTGTGCCGGAGGGAGAAAGGAGCAGCGCAGATATCCATTGGGTCGCAGTTAATGTGAAGCTGCAAAGCGCAGCAGTGGCTAAAGAGTCGCCCACTTTCCAGGCGATTTTTTGTGCCATGAGCGGTGGCGACGACATGTGGGTCTGCAGTGAATGGAAGAGAACAGTTGCCTTTGCCTTCGTGATATCCAGAACATGAGCAGACTCTGGAGCAATACGTTTGCCGATTGCTGGATACGCCTGTGTGCGATATTTTGTTCGTGGATAAAGCGTCGGCGCTCGTTCACCAGCAGGATGCACAAGCCGTGTTTTTGGTCGCGATCCAGTGTGCGCTGATAAGCAAGATGCCGGAAAGCAAAAGCGGCAGTTTGATTTTGGGATATGCCATTATCTCCAAGTTCTATGGAAGAACCTGGGGAGGGCGCAGAAAATTGCTGACATGGGGGACTAAGGGAAGGATGAAATTTTTTCAGTATTGCGTTGCAGGACGAAAGTATTGAAGCTAGGCATACTGTGGGCAGTTGCCCTACAATTTGTTGCATGCGTGCTACATGCGACGAGATTGAGCATTTTCCTCAACGCTTTTGAAGAGAGGGGGATGGCTTGACTCCGGTGGCGAGGTTGATTTGTGGCCTGTCGTTAAACAAGGTAGCTGCATTTCGGCTGGGTGGGTGAGCGCCGCAGAGTGAGGAGAGCGCACGGAGAACTGCACTTTCCATGGAGGATATATTATCTCTAGCGAGTAAGTGGTGTGCCGGAGGGAGAAAGGAGCAGCGCAGATATCCATTGGGTCGCAGTTAATGTGAAGCTGCAAAGCGCAGCAGTGGCTAAAGAGTCGCCCACTTTCCAGGCGATTTTTTGTGCCATGAGCGGTGGCGACGACATGTGGGTCTGCAGTGAATGGAAGAGAACAGTTGCCTTCGTGATATCCAGAACATGAGCAGACTCTGGAGCAGTACGTTTGCCGATTGCTGGATACGCCTGTGTGCGATATTTTATTCGTGGGTAAAGCGTCGGTGTTCGTTCATCAGCAGAATGGACAAGTAGTGTTTTAGTTTCGAAGAAGCGTGTGCCGGGTAGGAAGCTGCGAGAAGAACGCAGATGCGGCAAATGGATTGTTTGATACGCCTTTATCTCCAAGTTCTACGGAAGAATTTGGCGAGAGCGCAAAACGCCGCAGACGTTGTGGACTCAGGAAAAAGTAGGAACCGCTTTGCACATTGGTGGTGTAGGACAGGAGTACTGAAGGTGGGCATACTCTATCCAGTAACTCTACAATTTGTCGTGAGCTTGTTACATGTGACGAGATTGAGTCTTGAGGCCGGCGTTTCTGAAGAGAGCGAGATGGCTTGAGTCCAGTGGCGAGGTTGATTTGTGGCCTGTCGTTAAACAAGATAGCTGCATTTCGGCTGGGTGGGTGACCGCCGCAGAGTGAGGAGAGCGTACGGAAAACCACACTTTCCATGGAGGATATATTGCGTCTAGCGAGTAAGTGGTGTGCCGGAGGGAGAAAGGAGCAGCGCAGATATCCATTGGGTCGCAGTTAATGTGAAGCTGCAAAGCGCAGCAGTGGCTAAAGAGTCGCCCACTTTCCAGGCGATTTTTTGTGCCATGAGCGATGGCGACGACATGTGGGTCTGCAGTGAATGGAAGAGAACAGTTGCCTTCGTGATATCCAGAACATGAGCAGACTCTGGAGCAGTACGTTTGCCGATTGCTGGATACGCCTGTGTGCGATATTTTATTCGTGGATAAAGCGTCGGCGCTCGTTCACCAGCAGGATGCACAAGCCGTGTTTTTGGCCGCGATCCAGTGTGCGCTGATAAGCAAGATGCCGGAAAATAAAGGCGGCAGTTTGATTTTGGGATATGCCATTATCTCCAAGTTCTATGGAAGAACCTGGGGAGGGCGCAGAAAATTGCTGACATGGGGGACTAAGGGAAGGATGAAATTTTTTCAGTATTGCGTTGCAGGACGAAAGTATTGAAGCTAGGCATACTGTGGGCAGTTGCCCTACAATTTGTTGCATGCGTGCTACATGCGACGAGATTGAGCATTTTCCTCAACGCTTTTGAAGAGAGGGGGATGGCTTGACTCCGGTGGCGAGGTTGATTTGTGGCCTGTCGTTAAACAAGATAGCTGCATTTCGGCTGGGTGGGTGAGCGCCGCAGAGTGAGGAGAGCGCACGGAGAACTGCACTTTCCATGGAGGATATATTGCGTCTAGCGAGTAAGTGGTGTGCCGGAGGGAGAAAGGAGCAGCGCAGATATCCATTGGGTCGCAGTTAATGTGAAGCTGCAAAGCGCAGCAGTGGCTAAAGAGTCGCCCACTTTCCAGGCGATTTTTTGTGCCATGAGCGGTGGCGACGACATGTGGGTCTGCAGTGAATGGAAGAGAACAGTTGCCTTTGCCTTCGTGATATCCAGAACATGAGCAGACTCTGGAGCAGTACGTTTGCCAATTGCTGGATACGCCTGTGTGCGATATTTTGTTCGTGGATAAAGCGTCGGCGCTCGTTCACCAGCAGGATGCACAAGCCGTGTTTTTGGTCGCGATCCAGTGTGCGCTGATAAGCAAGATGCCGGAAAGCAAAAGCGGCAGTTTGATTTTGGGATATGCCATTATCTCCAAGTTCTATGGAAGAACCTGGGGAGGGCGCAGAAAATTGCTGACATGGGGGACTAAGGGAAGGATGAAATTTTTTTAGTATTGCGTTGCAGGACGAAAGTATTGAAGCTAGGCATACTGTGGGCAGTTGCCCTACAATTTGTTGCATGCGTGCTACATGCGACGAGATTGAGCATTTTCCTCAACGCTTTTGAAGAGAGGGGGATGGCTTGACTCCGGTGGCGAGGTTGATTTGTGGCCTGTCGTCAAACAAGGTAGCTGCATTTCGGCTGGGTGGTTGGGCGTAGGAGAGCACCTGAATACCCGGATCGTCTGCCTAAACCTTGTTCTTTGGTGAATCAATAATCAGTGCAGGACGAACTGTTTGTGTAATTGTTCATACACTGGTTGGAACATGTTGTTGCGAATAGTTGCTTATGACCGAAGCGTTTTGTGGGGATTACGCAGGAATATAACGGCGGCGGCGCCATGAGGAGTCTGGCAATGGCTCGTCACCCTCATGTTTTGCACCCGCCGAAGTGCATCGCTGTCCTTCTGTACGTTAGCCCGTTGTTGTGTTATGTCAAAACAGTACTCAATTTTTTGAGCGGTGGCTGCACTCGCGCTACATGCGGCGGCTGAAATTCTAGGTCAGCCTTTTTGAGCAAATTAGAATGGCCGGAACAGCCGCCCGAAGTGTGCTTGTTTGCAAATGTAGAAAAGCAAATGCATTGCATGCAGTGATTGCCGAAGATTTAGTGGTGCACGTCGACGGCGGCACGATTCCCGCAATGCGTTCTCCTGAAAGAGACAGGAAGGTGTGCAATGCTTTCATCTGCGGAGTACATGTAGACTTTTATGCATCGGAAACGGGGAATTTTAGTGTAAACGAATGGCACGCAAGGTATGCCATAGCTAGCCAAGTTTTCAAGAAGGTAGCAATGTCGGTATTATTTGACAGTGTGAATGGACGAGGTCACTTATTATCGCAGTGTCAGAGAGACATGCAGACTATTCCCAGACTGGTTTATCGTCTTCTAAACGAGCATTTGTTTGGCTCTTCTTGATACCCAAAACCTAGATGTGCGGATGTCGGCAAGCTATGTGAGCGGTGTTTCAGCTCGACCTGGCGACTGCGCCGAGTAGCCAGCGGCGCATTAGCACAATAGAACAAGAAATTAAGATTAAATTTGATTTTTGTAGACAGAATGTATTGGACAATTCAAAGAGTGCCCAGAAAATGGCTGATAGCTGGGTAATGAAGGGAAGAAGGCATTTTGTCTGTGAATGATTGCGTTGTAGGAGAATCGAGGCAAGCCAAGTTGCAACGTGCTGTCTGCTCGATGGAGAGCATACTGCACTTGGCAGTTGCGCTTCCATGCCAGCTTCTCTAAAACGTGCGAAACGCTGGAAAGTGAGTTTCTCGCCGCCTTCCAACCGCTGGGGAGCAGTTAGATTCCATTTGCGTTAGTGCCTTAAAGTCACAGCAGCTCTTGGAAGACCCCATGGCAAACGCACGCCATGCTCTATTGGGAAACAGGAGCTGTGTCACCATATGGGTAGTATCATTTTATTATCGCAAGTTCACGGGGTTTTCCATGTCAGCTCGATAGACTACTTGCTGTTAGCAAGTAGTCTGTCGAGCCAATCGTTTACCAGGCGGGCTCTTCAAACAATAGCGACGGCAACGGTGTGGGCTGCTGCGAGTCAATGAACATTTTATCTGCAGTCGAGATGCCAAGGGAGCATTGCAACGTCTGCTCAACCACTTTGTCATTCTGAACAAGCATGCAACTTCGTTTTTCATGTGCAAAACCTGAGGGCGTAGAAGTTGGCAAGTGGCTGAGCGCTGTTCTCCGAACACAGAATCTTTGTGTCAGTGAAGGAGTTCAGTACAGGCTAATTCTAGTATGACCTGCCCGTGATGCGAAAACAGATACAGCAAGTATGGAGGTATACCGAACACCTAGCCATTTGTGGTTGTCTTTCGACGATTGAGACGTTTGGTTCGTGCGTGCATTGTGGGACAAGCCAAACTCGGTTGGTCTTTATTCGGTTTTAAGACACCGCCGGATATCGAACGTGTAATTTGGAGCATCTCGCATATCAGGTTCCATCTGAATGAGTCCCGAAGATGTAGTGCAGAATCATAGCTGCTGTACGGGCTACCAGAGGCATGCTCAATATGCAAATGAAATTTAATGTAGGCAAGCACAAGAGGGGTACAATTTACGTACAGATACAGCTTAAGACACTATGTTGATTGAATCTCTTCTTCTCGCTCTTAAAATGCCGGAGGACGCGACTGATGTATGAAGTGCATGCTGTAGATGGTCGAACAAGACGTTACATGCAATTAGAACACTTCAATATTTTGTTCTGTGCTAGCGGCTGGCGCAGAGCAAGGTTGGTACAGCTCGACGCACTTGCCGGTCGCTCAACTAGTTTGTTGGCTAGTGACGAGCATGAATCAATTTTACATGAAGGGCATTTTTTGCAACAAGCGGCTAAGTAGGGCGGGCCTCGAGATTATAAAATGAAGGCATTGGAACATTTCGAGTGATGAGTTTGTATGACAGAAGTTTTCAGTTCTGACGGATTTGATCCCGCAATACTACAATCGTTTTATAAATATCGAAATGAATGAGTCGTGGTCGCTGGAAGGGCTTGCAGCGGGAGGTGTATAGGTAACATCCCGAGGCATTATGCGGCTTTTGGACCGTATGGGCGTCCATGTATGAAAATAAGCTACAAATGATGAACCGGCGACCAAAACTTGCGCAATATCTAGAATGTGCTTGGAGCTGAGAAAAACGAATTGGAAGCGCGTGCGTTGAAATGTGACACAATGTTTGCTGTTCTCTAGTGTGTGACTGACATTGTTGACATGGCTGGGTTGTGGCAGCAGTATACTTTGCCGCGTTTTATGCGGCAATAGTGGCACCAATAATGTCATGCAACTGACACATGGCGAAGAATAAATCCGTGCGAGTAATATGAACGTGCAGGGCAGGTGTTTTCAGAAGCGATTCCATGCACGAGAAGGCGCTGGAGAGAGACGTCGACCATTTTTGCGTGAATGGATGCCGGTAACCTGAGTTTGTGACATTGAAAGAGAGGAGGTCGTCTACGCTACGTTGCAAGGTGGCAAATGCGTAATGGGGGTGGGCTGTACCAAAACGTTTATGGCTGATGGTTTCGAAGGTCAACACATGCAACTTCCGATATATTTGATTCCGTCATCTCATAATCGCAATCCAAAGGAACGTATGTATGTACCAAGCTTGCTGTAGGTGGTCGCTGTATCAGGTGAGAAACAGGCGTGTACAATGCCGCTGGACGACAGTCTGTAAGCTTCTTCTTATGTCTAGAATAGCGGCTGTGGGCCAAAGACCGAATGAAGTTCAAGACCCAGTGCATGCTGGAAGCGAGTGTGAGCAATACTGCAGACTATGCCTCTTAGCATATTCAGCTTCATCACTGCTGCAGCATCGCTGTATACCATGCTTAAACGCGTAGACTGCAGCATCATTCACCTTAGCGCCCAGCATGCACTGGATCTTGAGCTTCATCCAGTCATCAGTCCACTGCCACAGCAGTTTTATGTGTCCTAGGGAGCTGCCGGAATTTTTTGCCAGACGAAAGTTTGTCAGAATAATATTTGGCCATACAGTGGTGTGCAGCTTCAACATCGCGAAGAGAGTATCCGTGCACGTGGTAGGCAAAGCAAGAGTACGGCAATGTTGAATGAGCTTGGATACAGATAAAACGGGCTTGTTGATGAACTGC
Organism: Eimeria tenella; assembly: GCF_000499545.2. Lineage (NCBI taxonomy): Eukaryota > Apicomplexa > Conoidasida > Eucoccidiorida > Eimeriidae > Eimeria > Eimeria tenella. The sequence continues at coordinate 570,089 of NW_013543334.1, read as the reverse complement.
TTGGACTGTTACTGTCTCACTGGATGTTGGCAGCTAGGCATAGATGCAATGTAGGCTGCAGGGTGTTCTTGGCTGCGCGGCAGGGCAGTTGCGCAAGTTACAGAGGCTGGAACAACGCCAGCTGGCGATGCAATGATAGTTTTCCAATGCAACTTGACAAGGAGAGGACGACGAAAGGAAGAGAATGGGGTCCTCACAGCCATGGCATGGCATCTCGTGAAGGCATGATCTTTCAAGCACCAAAAAGGAATTTTGATTAGCTAACTTGTCTTTGCCCTGACGGTGTCGCTGTTTGGAACGGTTAGATGATTTGGCTGTAAAGTTCGGTTGCTTGCTCGTGTACTGTTTGCTGTTGGAAGGTTGTGCGGGCATGTGCTGAGGTTCTACGTTTCATCTGGTGCGCGAAAGGCTGATAATTAAGTAGCTTGCCACGCAACAGCGTATGTTGAAGCAAGATGGGAATCTCCGAACAGTGTGGTGAGGCGATGGCTCGCCATTGTACGTGCAAAGCTCTATTCCAACATTATGATCTTGCTATGTGTAGGGATAAGATCTGCATGCGGAAGCTGATGCAGAAGCTCAGGCCGAAGGCTCGCAAAGCTTTAAAATGATTCAGTTAATACTGAAGCATTTTAAAGCTTTGCATGACATGAACCTGTGTGCTACATTACGTGGCATACCAAATAATAAGTTTGTGCACAAAAGCACAATTTTTGGGAAAGTTCCGGTCTGCTTTCTAAAATATAAACGTTCTATGAACAGTCGTATAGTTGCGGGATGATCATGCGGCAGCTGTGATGAGAAGGTAACGGTGCCCATTTTCCGTGCATAATCGCACGAGTGCATGCGGGTGAATGGCAAACTGGCCGCATTTTCTGTAGGGATTGCAGCGCTGCACCACCTTACCAGCTTCGAATAATCTTTTGTGCCTTCCTGGCACGCTTGAGATAACTGTTGAAATGAGCACGCTACCCTGGAAATGCGCAAACCGATACAGACACAATTTTAAGCATGTTCCTGGTAAATTCTGTTGCCGGTGATGAAGACTGATGCAGCAGCCAGGTGAAGTGACGTAGAAGTTGTCGTTCCTAGCAAGTGCCATGGCTACTCAACTTTTATTGGCTTGCACAATTTTTCGGTAGCCGAGTTTGTTCTTCTGGTGGAGAAACGTTCGTGAATAACGTTTGACTTCTGTTTACAGTCACGCTAGCGATATTTGCTGTAGCGTAACCCCGGCGCTTTCAGCTCTAGCCTCGGAAAATGGAGGACGACCACTTTTCATATTATGCTTTTAGTGGCACAATGCTGAAAGCGCTGGGACCAGCGTGGCATATTCCATGGCTCGCCACGCGGCTGCTGAGATGCACAAAGTGCCAAGGAATACTACTGCTAAAGAAACAATCTGTACATACATGCAGAAACTCGCAGACTCAATTGGAAGTGTAAACAATTTCGTGGTGCCTGGAAGTTCGTACGCGCAACACAAATTGCCTCAACACAGCGTATTCTTGAAATAGTAGAAGGGGGCCAAAGCACGCATTGACACCCTTCACGATGCACTGCTCATTGTGACACTGTCCTATGATTTTTGGAAATTGCACATAGCTGATTTCTAGTTTTTGTCTGGCGGCACATACACTCTGTCGGCACACAGATTTGACCATATCACGCTGTCACAAAATGTACGTGAAATACGTGGGTTGACCTGTGTGTTTAGCAAGAAAAACAGTTTTTACGCTAGCAAGTGGGCCGCGAAAAAGCTTGTTTGCTGCAGAGTCGTGCCAGCGTGAAGACAAAAAGCGCGCTGGCTTACTATATGTTCCAAGTTGGGGACAAATGTTCTGACGGTGGCACGAGAGACTCTTCGGAAATGTGTTTCAATAGATTCAACAGAACAGCAATGAAGTGGCCGCTTCGTAGACTTTTTACAAGCATCTGGTGCATTGTTGGTCTGCATCAGTAGTGCAGTAACCTATTTTTTATTCCTGCCGCTCTCAGTGCTTTCTTTTAATGGTAGTTGAGCGAAGAGTGATTTCGACTTACATTGCTCCAACAAGGGATCAAATATTATTGCCTCTAGTGCAGTGACGGCAGCAGGTGTGAGAGTGCAACTACAAAAGGCTGCAATTTTTGCGCGAGGATGTATTTAGGATCTATTTTCAGTGTATGAAGAGGCCTTCACTACCGTTCGAAACAGATTTTCCGCACCTCATCCCTGTGAGGCCCGCAAGTTCGTAGACTTTCGTTACAACGACGAGAGCCGGTAAAGGGATCAGGTGAACCCCATACGCATTTTGTTTGGAGGTCTAGACACGGCGTGCCTGCAGGGAAGAAAAGACTTTCACGAGCGTTAAAATAGTAGACAGTAAGTGAAACTCTGGGCGTTGCGCATTGGTTTCACCTACCAGCGTGCTATTCTGACTTCTAAACATTGTTGGCATGCTTATTCACGGAGAAAAGCGCATATTTTGCTTGTGCACTAATACGCCCATTGACTGGATTATTTGGATACGGGCAGTTGAACTATGTCTGTGGCAAAGCGTCTTGAGCCCAGAACGTCGTTCTACGGACACAGGCGCTTTGCTGTGGACAGACAGTACGCTAACGCGCTAGCATGGCTGTCCTAATATACAAGGAAAGCGAATTTTTAGGGGCATCATGCCAGGTCCCGCCGTCTGCGTTCGACACATCTTGTGATTGCTGCTAAGAAGTTAAATGAAATGCTGAGCACAAGCCAAAGAGCTGCTCGTTCTACTGGTGTTGGCAGTGAAAAAAAAATGAGGCGCGAAGCTTCTACGTACTTTGTGAAGGAGGACCGTATTGCAGAGGGAAGTTTGTCTCAAACCTTCAGGCGCCTTTGAACTGCAACAAGCTCTTGCCGTGGTGACTTCATAGTGTGACGGGCTGGCACTTGATTTTTGACGCTGCCCGCTAGCTGGTATGTGTTGGATCCGCAGAATGGTCAAACAGACAGTATATTCCAAGGAATCGAATTTGGGCGCCACAGTCATCTTGTCACCCGTCGACATGCGGCACTTCCCCCATTTCGCTTGGCAGCAAACTAGGAAGTGTCCTCCATAATCGGCCTTTTGCTTTATGGGCGCGTTTTGTATGTGCGATATGTCTTAAAGTGCCCGTCTTCTGTTTTGCCTGCACAGGCAGAACATGATGCCGCCTCTAGCACCCCAAGCTTAGCCGCAAGTTTAGTTGTGAGTGACCTCCCGACGATTCGTCTGAAGACAAGCGTAAATTCTGTCCTTTTGAAGGCAAAGTATTACACTTTGTTTCATTTTGATGTGGAAAACGGCTTCGCGCTTTATCTGGAGGCTGTATGTTTCATGCTTGCAGTGCCGTACAGCAGTATAGTCTCGCATTTTTAAGAGAGGTCCGCTGCATGGTTGCACTTCAGGGAATAGTATGTGTGTAAAATGTGAGGTGAGCACTTTTGGGAAGGCTGTAGGAAGCATGCCAGTGCAACCAAAATGTACCGGCCAAATGACGACCATGGTTAAGGCACATTTTATTGAAGGACACTGCATCATCGTGGAATTCGCATTCCTCAACAGGGCCTTTGTGCCTGCAAATTTTTATACCTCTCACACGGGAAAGCATTATTTGTCGACGTCTTTTGACTAGCAGTGAAGGCCGCATTCAGCTTTATTACCTCCAGAGAAATCCTACCGACTACCTACTAGTAATGATTTCAGGAGGCACAATATAGCTTTGACTTCCAATTTAAAAGTGGCTTTCAAGCATTCTCCTGTTCATTGCGCGATATTCTATCTTTAGTTGCGCTACTGGTACTCCGCTTCACACAATGCATAGGATGGCAGCTTTACACTGTGTCAGGGTCAAGAAGGCGCCTTGCCAATGCTCTCTAGGTAGCCTGACAGGAAAAGTAGATGTTTTGCAAGCTGTGGTGTTGAGTGTACGACGGCGCGATGTTCATTTGACGAGCAAGAATGCCTAATTTGTGATGCAAAAGTTTCTCCTAGTTTATGGCTTCTGCACTTAAAACAGTGGAGTGAACCTTTCTACTCACTCGCGTCTATTGTTGGTGTTTTGATCCTTGTGAGGTGCCTTAGCTTGTGCGTTTCGGGTTTTGATACTATTTTAACTGGGCACCCTAAAACACGAATATTCGCTGACCTATTGTCTTGCACTACTATGATAGCGAAATATTTCAAAGTCGTAAACGTGCAAGCTAGAACTGGGGGAGATTTACACGTGCGGGAACATGCACGTGCATTGCTGTAAACCAACTCTGTTTCACGCTGTGCCAGAAGACGCAAACCCGCTTGATTTGTCAGTTTGTAGGTGTGAAAACCGCTTCCCTGAAGGCCAGGAGCAGTTGCCCAGTTGCCCACAGGCATTCAACATGGAAAACTGCTCTTGCTGGAGTGTTTTGATATTCTTCACTAACATACCTTTGCTCGTTTCATTCCAGGTAGTAAGCAACCCCTGGTGGCTTTTGCACTCCAATGAGCAAGCTGAAGGAGCCGAAGGAGATTTCCTTACATAAAACGTTCAATGTGATGTTGCCAGGTCTGGACAGTTTTATGCATAGCAAAGAAGCCAGAGGGATGCACAGATTGTTCTAATCTTTTGCATGACACTCAGATTGTGAGACTTGGTAATTTTGAGTCGCTCTTGGTCAAAGTTGAACACAGCACTGTTGATACCAAGGCGCACTACTTTTTTGTTGGGATGCCTTTATTGAAGCTCGTGTGCAATTCTTCTCGTAATATCCCTAGGACACTCAACACTCAGGTAGTATGCGAAAAACAGACTTGTACATTAATTTCTGTTTATTCTCGTTTGTAGCTCCTCGGGAAGTGTGTTTCGGCAGCATAATCTCGTTATAACTGCGAACATACATCTGTTGGCGTACCTTTGGTCAAGTTCCTGAAGTTGTACCAACATTTTGATGCATAGGGAGCCTTGCTGTTTGAAGGAAAGCTCAGTGTGTTCATGTTAATCAAACTGCGAATTGATGGATCACTGGAGCAAACGTATTTCGCTGGATAGTGAGCTTGACTAAGCCACGCGACTCCCCTTTGATTCTATCTGAAGTAAAGTAATCGCCAAGTTTATGAACAATAGATAGTACGTATCACGACATGACTATGGCGTACACTGCTTGGGAATGCACAAGCTGAAATTAAGCCTCATTATCGGCGTAGGCGTACGACCTTTCTTGCTGGACTGTTGAGAGGGACTTGAGTTTCCTCGTTGCTCGCCAGAGAAATCATCGGCGTCTTGTGCTCGTTGAGTAGGCTATATATATTGGTTGTACTCATTGGTGTTCAAGAGCCTATGCTTCCTTAGGTAGCTCACCACTCTGTTTTTTCAGGTGACTAGTGGCAGTTTATATAACAGTAGTTTTACTTTGAAGCATCTTCCGCGCCAGTAGCTCGCTGGCATTAATGTGGCTACGAGAACCAATAGCCGGTCGAACGTTGGCGTCAGCTATTGAGAAGCAATTTTGTTGCCTTCGGCAGAGTGAGTTAATCAAGAGCAGCGTTTATAAATGAGATTGTGAGCGCATCCTAATTGCTATTCCTCACATCGCTCGCTCTTAAAGTGCAACTTTGAATCTTGCCCGATGGATTTCATTCGGTAGTGCGAGCAGTGAGCTTTAGCTCATAGTCATAGTTAAGTTGAAAATGGCTGTTTAGGCTAGGGCTGTCCATATCCGGACATCAAACTGCTTTGTCATGACCGACTGTATGCCAGGAAGCCAGAGCTCAAGGAAAGCTGATACCTCTCTCTTCAGCAGCGCGACCACAAAACTAATTTGCAACCTCTCGTTATCTGCGCGGTAGATTGTGAGCATCCCTAGCCGGGAACGCCCAGTTCGGCGCACTGCTACTCGATGAACCTTAAAGACGGTCGTTGCATCAAGAGAGCACTTTTGGGGATCAGCATCCTCGAAACTAAGATAGAAGATTAGTGAGGGCATAGCAGCCACACAAAACATACTTGGCAAATGCTTCACATCAAAATAACCTGCCGTCAACACCGCGCAATGTATCCACTGCGAAATACCGCTACGTGCGTCTCTCAAAAGCTTTGTCATTGGTGCTGCAAAAGTTAAGCATTAGAGACATGAAATCAGTTAATCATATGACGGTTATGAGATTGTAAGCTACGGCTTCGCCTATGGAGACTTTTTTCGAGCTATAAGCATACCGAACGGTTGGCGTTGCCAAACGTCTTTCACGGAAGTTGGGTTGCTACTGCGAAACACTGAAATTAGCACGTCAACAATCGATCGCAAGAAATTTTCAAGCAGATGACGAGCCCGCTAGAAAAATGCTTCATAGGCAGCCTAGTTGTACCTGGCGCTTCGAAAATCATAGCGAAGGTTTCCAGCCAAGGCAGATTATAAAGACGGTGGGTTTTTAATGTTGTTAGATTGATTAAGTTGCTAGCAAGCACCGTGATTTCAAGGCGGCACTCTAGAAAAATTTAGTGTAGGCCACAATGGTGGAGTAGCCATTTTACTATGCTGCGCCACCTAGTATAAGCCTATCACTGATGCAGTATGTAAACGCGCACATGATGCTGTAATTTGGCGTTTGATATCCACCTTTAAATGCTTATGGAGCCAGGAAATGAAGGAGAACATGCTGCGTGCTTCTCTGTGTGCAATGATTCACTGAGAGAATCTCTGTTTCAAAGGCATTTTAGGAGGAACGATGCAGACGAGTAGCGTTTAGCAAGCCTCACTCTCCAGGAATGATTGCAGTGGAGATGGCGCCCTTGTAATTGTTGGTTTTCCCCGCATTTCTAGAAGAAAAGATACAGAAGTGTATGCAATACTTAACACGGCATGCCTCAGGGACATGGTGGTGAGGACACGTGATATCTCGACTCCAGGCACACGCTGCATGGATCTCATAAGATGCGGGCTTCTTTTTAAACGACCTTGTTCTAAACATGCTGCAGACATAAGTGATGGCAGCTATCAGGCCGGGTTTACACGCAGTTGTGTGGATTCGTCATAGAATTAAGTGCTTGGCCCGTGCGGGACAAAAGTGAGCTTCTGCGTTTTTGCCACTTTCTCCCCGACGCAAATTCTCATGCACGCAGAAGCTGAGGTTTATTCAGATTGTGCGTTTAATACGTGAAAGGCTAGAGCATGGGAACGGGTATCGATGCGCTAGCAGTGAGTTTTGCGTTTCAGTGGTCCTTTATCATACAGCGTCTTGCGGTGCGCGGGAGATATGCCGTGATATCGCTTCGATGCCGGGATATATTTGTGCTCGTGGAGAGTTCTTAATTAGATTCCACGTTATCCTAAAAGCTTTTCATGTCAAAACATTGGGGGGTGCACCACATAGCATGCTTGCACTGCATGAATTAATCTTACCCACGTGAAATGCTACATCGCTAAAGACAGTACGGCCGCTCTTGGCTTGCTTGGCTGGTTTCCGAAGGCGTGGGACAGTGAGAGCGGCTCACCAGACAATGGAGTTGCATGCGGCATTTGAGGTACAATTTGTGCTATCAGTACGAGAAGTTAAAACTCATCTCACTCTGGGATTTTATAGATGCAACTGATTGTCACGAAATAGTACCATTGGTATTTGTGATGGTAGTCGCTTCGGCAAAGGGAAGCAAGCCGAGCGCAGGAGACGTTGCTTCTCACATGAAGCGAGGACGGTGCTAGGTCAGTAGTTTTCAGAATTCTTGCCGCACATTACCTAACAAGTCAAGCTCTCTCATTGTAACGACAGCTATGTGGGAAACGAACTGTTTCAAACAATAGGGGAAGCAGTTCCTTATCCGCCACATCGTGCAAAGTGCATGTGAGGACGTTCAGGCTGGCCATGTATCCGCAGTATGTGGGTAATGGTTATTTTACTTATTGTCTTTTGTTTACATAAACTTGGAGTCAACAACGAAAAACGGAAGACCTGGCTATTGGAATAGCATCATTGCATTTGCACGTACTTGGTGGCACTGCGCACCTTAGCGAACTCATGAAGCCCAAGACTGGGTGGTTGAAGACAACTACCTTTGCGGTTTGCCGCAGGAAGCATCAGCAAAGAAGTAACGAGCGGCATTGTGCATGGCTTGGGTTTTCCACTAAGTTAATTCCTGACGCAGTGTGAGGTATGCATTCACTCAAGTCCACCATAGACTGTTAAAAGCTCTTCGCATCAAAAGAGAAAGCGTTGTGAAGCGATGGAATAAAACCAGTGAGTTCTACAGTGTTTCTACGTGAAAGAGAATCCGTGCGACGTTTTGAGATCTTTAAGGTTGTACGACTTCCCGTGCTAGCTGCGCGCCACCATTTGGTGCAGAGTGCAGAGTCCCAAGTCGAGCCAAAGATCTACAGGCGCTGCGTTTTACCCTAATGAAAAGAGAAAGTGGAGTTAGCCTCACGGATACGAGACTGTTCATCCAGTTTACTAATGTTGTTCTCGGGTGAAGATTTCCTGAACAATCCAAGGCTAGGAGCAAGATGTCCCGAACTCGGGCTTCATAGGGAGTGCGTCAAGGCACAGTACTGCAAAATGCCCTGGCTGACAGCTCTGGGCTTGGTAGATGTAGTGTGGAAGCCCACATATGCGGCGTTTCAATGGTTTTTCGTGGACATCGGCATGAACCGCACTTCGACGCATAAAAAATTTTATCCGCTTACTTCTTCATTTGAGGGTAATAATTGGGCTTGTAACGACGGGTGACCACAAATTAAGTAAAAGTGCCCGGTACAGTACGGCTTGAATCCTTTATACAGACCGTGAGTGAAAGTGCATGGCCAGGCCAATACTGAAGAGACCATCTGGTGGTTGAGCCTGAAAGAGTCTAATATCTGTGGCCTGGTGTGGGTCTGGACAAGATACGTATGTGGTCTGGTTGCTAAAGACAGGTGCTAAGGGGATTTGCGGCTGTGTAGCCTTTCGAAGGTAACGGGATAAGCAGGAAGCGCGAACGGTAATACGAGTGCAGACCGCAGAAAGGCAGCAACAACAACGCACAGTCGCGCACTTATTATGTTCTGAACATTACGTAGAGGTTCCACACAGTCGGAAAACGTTTGTCTCTTGTTTGACAATGAGCAGGGTTGAGTGGTAGAGCTTGCGTCAAATTAAGTTTATTTTCACACGACAACCGATGAAACCATATATTAGATATGAACGTTTTTAGTTGGCGCACATTCATTTGTTTCGTGATTTGCATTGTGCATACGTGGTCACATCTGAAAATGCTGAAGAGGGTAGTTCTGCACGAGCCACTTGCACGCCCCAATTGTGTACCATTCGCAGTTGGCTGCTTCAGGTTGCAGCGAAGCTGCAGTTTAACAGCTGCACTGGAAGAAGGGCAGCTTCTAGTGCTGCGTGCTTGAATGGGTTGGTTTACTGGGCCTGGATAAAATGGGGATGGAGGCGACTATGCAGATGAGCAGGATCAAGCAATAGATTTGGGGCACACATCAGCCTGACTCATTTGATTCCTTCGAAACAAATATCTACAATGCCACTAGCACGTTTATGACCGAATCTGGTCGTTTACACAGGATGAACATCTAAAGGTCTTTTGTTGTTCGTGTTTGAATGGATGCAGTCGATACGAGCCTCATCCATAAAAAAAAGCTGGTTGGATGAATATTGCTTTTCTGTCCAGTTGCGTGTTTTAGAGAGTACGGGTCATGCTCGCCCTACTGGAGCAGCCATTGTTGCGATTTAGTTTCGGATTTCAGTGCCTTGTTGGAACGGGAGTGTGATCTTGGTGCTAGACAGTGCATTGATTCTTGCGTCAGCAAGGCTTAAGAGATATTGTTCGTCATCGAGCCACTATATCAAAATGGGCAGTCAGTGAGCCTTTTTTCGAGACAGATATGGGGATGGGGACGTTTGGGTGCTAAATGCTGCAAATTAGTGCATTCAAATCATGATTGTTTGAGTTGGAACTGTTTTATGCCTTCGACACAAATCTCTACAATGCCACGTGTACGTTTTTGATTGCCATCTTGTAGTTTGCATAGAATGAGTCTCCACAGCGCTTCTTTTACTTGTGGCTCAAATGGATGCAATCAATACGAGCCTGATCTATGAAGAATAAGTATTTTGGGTAAGGCTACTTTACTGCCTGGCTGCGTGGTCAAGCACGCATGCAGCGGGTCATCTGCGTTTGACTGAAGAAGCCATTGCCGTCAAGTTTTGGATATCTGTGCACTATCCGGACGAAAGTGTGGCTAGGCTGCTGGACTGTGCGCTGATTATCGTGTCAGAGACGCAGAGAACATACGTGCAGAAAGCTATGTCAAAAGATATTAGTGTTTGCTATCGTGCCGGCTATTGAGGGTTGCGCAGATAGTGAGTCATCCGCATAAGCAGCTGTAGGGATGAAAACTATTTTGGCAGCTGAGCATTTGAAACTGATAAATTCGAATATACATGCCATGCGAAATCAGGCGTGGGTGGATGCCCAAGAGGCAAGTATTCGGAATACTTGCATACTTCGTTGTGGTTGTGCAGCTTGAATGAGTAGGGTGGATCTCAGAGTGGCATGATATTCATTTTTGGATGAATGTAATAGATACATGTGCCAAATATGGTATGGGTCATTTTTGTCCAATCGGAAAAGCTGCTAACTTGACGCAGTGAATTTCAGTGCCATGGTTGCACCACAGTTTGACGGTGTGGAAATGTGCACTGCACCAACAAAGCATGGGAGTGAGTGTAACTACGTATCGTGAGAGCGCTAAACTGCCAGCTTTAGGGCAGGCTATGTAAGCTAGCGCAGTCAGTGAGTCACTACCTGTACAGGCCCGATCTAAGGCCTATCTAAGATGCAGCGCCATCCCCCAGGCACACATCATTAATGCGAAATAGCCTTTTGGCCGTGAATTGCGTGACAGACCGGCTCAAAAGGAAGTGCCGAAAAAATTGCTTGTGGTGTGCTGACTCACTTCGTGATAATGAGTGCGTGCAACATTATTGATGCTATAGAACAAACACCGTACATGCGCTGCAACACGTGCACCCCCAGAATCTATTTGTAGCCATGCGGACTAGAGAAATCAAGTAAGACACCCATTCGTGTAAATGTTTTGCAAAACAGGCAACATGCTGAAATTTTGTGCTGCTGTACTTGCATGAAGGCTTCACATTGTTTGTAATATGCAGTGCCTTTCGAAAATAAAGGACTTGGAGATGAAAGCCTTCATAACGTAGGTATATATTCGAGTTATGCTTAGAAACACCATTGCAGACCGCAAAGACCTTTGATGCAAGTGAAATGACGTGTGAACATTGGCGAACTGAGGCTAAAAAAAAGCATAAAAGACCAGCGTTGCTCATGCTTGACTTGCACTGCTCGTAATGGGACAAACCTTGCTGCTGCTATATGATTACTGAGAAGAAGGCCCGTGTCGTTCTTCTTCAATTTGTGATCTAAAATGGCATCTCTGCCAACTAGGCGATTGGACATGCCTCGCGCAAAAGGGAGTGTGTTGCGAGCAACCGCCTCGAGGTCAACACTGCACCCAGTTTTGAGGAACTCTTGACGCCGCATGGACTTCATCCCGGTAGTGCCGGAAATGTTAACTGCTTGACACATGTGGGATGCAGAGATACTTGCAGTACTGTCTAGAGAAGACGCTGCGGAGCGTTAGCTTGTAAGGCGACGCGCGACGCTACTTTCCGCGCCAACCACAACTTTTCGCATCTTATTTTTATATCTCACTACGAGCATGAGTACGCTTGATGAAAATGGCGCTGGTGTTGTGTATACCTTATGATGATAGTATGCTGGAGGGCATTGAAGCGTAGTGCATAACCATTGAGCCAGTGATCGCGTTTTTCTCCATACAAACTGCCTATCAAACACACGCGCGACCCATGAGCGTTTACTTGATTTCTACCTAGGTCCGAGGTTAATGGCGTTCGGTGTTCGACATGACAGCCATATTGGACAGTTTAGTTTTCCTGTGCATGTGTATGGTCTGGTCAATATGCGTTGCCAATTTCTGTCAGAATGCTTTGCTGTCCTATACGCGGATTCCAGTTGATAAGAATGGAGAGATACTCAGAAAGTGAGATGGCCCTAGGCAGACTGCTGAAGCAGCTGACCTGTGTTGCGCAGGCCGCCGGCGCTTTAATTCTACCAATAGGGTGTATTAGAGCTGAGATCTGGCCTCAGGACGTGCAGCATGAGGGTGTGGAAAATATTTCAACATGGGGTATTGCAGTTTGCGGGTGACAGCATACGCGTACGACGACTTTCTGGCGAATTTTGGAAACACTGAATGAAGGAATGCATGGAGTCGAGTGGGAGGTAAAATGGTACGTTTCACAAGTGGGATGGTCGCTGTGTCATGCTGCCTTGTTGTCTAGATGCAGGCATGCCATTGCAGCCGCAAATTTGCTTCCACATAAAATTATATTGGTAATTGACTAGCGTGCAACCAATTGACTAGCGTGCAAAAGAGGCGCTAGGTGTGGCGTTAACAGGTCGGCGATTCTGTGCTGCTGCGTTGAATGCTGCTCGACGCAGCCAAGCAAATCGATGTGTGAAATAGCAATGGAGCATGGGCTATTTGCATGACGATGAATGTCAGGCAGTGCGTGTTACTGTTTGATCAGGTCGCGTATTACTAGTCACAGCTGTAGAGGTGGAGCGTGTTGTGTTGGGGCAAAAGACATTGCAGGTGGCATGTTGGATTGATGGGAAGCATTCAGGTCGATGGTGCTTTGCTGTATCAGAACACACACTCACTGTTTTGGCAGCAATTTACAGGAATTGCATCTGATTCTGTTTCTGAGGGATGTACCATAATGATGCGTAAAAATGCATGCGCTTGAACTAGGAAGAACTACATGGTCACGAGAGACTACAAAAGGCTCCTCAAGTTGTGTGTGGGGAATGTTCCATATAGGCGAGCCGGTGATTTGCGGAAATCGAGTAGATCGATTGTTGCTCGGTTTGATTGTGAAGTGGTTGCACCTACGGGTGCATGGGACATGCGCGAAAGCAAGATCAAGTGAAGGGTGGTCGTTGTTCGACCCGGACGACATGCTGGGGAAATTCAATTTTCCTCTGTATGTGTTTTATCTGTTCAACATGCTGTGTTCAATTCTGTGTCAGGACGTATTGCTGGCGTGCGTATTGGCACCAGACGAGATGGCCTGGATTTTGAAGAGAACCGCACTATTGTTGTCCTCGCCACTTCATGCGGTGGTATTAGGCCGGCTGCACAATCAGCTGACCAATGTTGCATAGACGACTGGTATTTTTAGTCTGAGCAGTAGGAAAGGTTGGAGTCGGAAGTTATGTCTTGGTGCTTGCAGCAGTCGCGCGTGCAAAGTATTTTGTTTTGCTATTCTGCAGACCGCGGGTGGGGGCTTGCACAAACTACACTCTTATCTGGAGCCTTGACATTTTTAACTGGATGAATGCAGCGTGTCCCGTCATTCTTCAAGTACCATGCGACATGTTAGATGCGGAATAGTTGCTGCGTGGCCTTGCTTGCTTTGCAGACGCACGCATGTCGTTACAACTCAGTTCGTTTTGTACTAGAAAGCTTCGCATCGTTGAAGGATTATGCAGGTAACAAGGTTTGGTGGGAACTCGGCGCGTCGTCGTTTTGCGTGTTGGAGCGTCCAACATTGCTTGCTGCCTGTAGCAAAGTACGCCTTTAAGTAGAAGTGAGCCGTTTCGGCTTTGCATGACAATGGATAGCAGCTAGTGCGTGCTGGTGTTGGATCGAATGACACATGAGCAATGACGTTTGTAGCGGCGCAGTGTGCTTGGTTGAAGACAATGGCATCGCAGGTGGCATGCTGCCGTGACGAAAAGGACAGAGGATGCTGCTTCTTAGGTGTGTCGAAACGCCTGTGTGAGTTGGCAAGCAAGGATGGCTGAAGGGGACTCGGAGAGAACGGAGGCAAGACGCGGGGTGAGCAGCGAGAGGTGTGCGCCGGCAGTGAGTTTGTAATGCATGTGCGACACTGCGTGAGTACTGGCAGCATTGGGCCGAAGGAGCTTGGTAGCTGCTGCCAGTAGACTGTTCTCCTGGCAGCTGTTTTCCCGGAAAGTTTGAGTGGGGTGAAATTAGTTTATTGGGGCACCGGAAAACTTTGGGAGTAGGTGTGCAGCACGTGTTTGTGAGTGGCGGACCGCAGGGATTACCAGAAAGGGTGTGTGTGGAGCAAGGCGAGTAGTCATTTAGAAGGCGTGTTGCACGCTTGGCGCGCAAATACAACATGTTTGGAAGTGCTACGGGGCACACGCTTGCGATGAGTTGATCTTGCCGACGCACAGTCGCAACGCAAGACTCATGAGTGTGTGGAGCGTCTCACTTCACTCGAAGTCGAGATGGATCTTGCAGATGCATTCTTTAAGTTGAAATAGGAACTTGCAAGATGCGTTGTAGCTGGGCGGGCGGGCAGTGAGTCGGGCGCTTTCGACATTGGGTGGTCGGCACGCAGTGGTGTCTAGTGCGAATGCGTGGAAGTAGATTAACTGGGGTCGCAGTCGCAGTAGTGGCCAGAGCAAATGGTGTAACGACGCAATGCCATGCTGCATTAGGGCCTGACGAGGGTACTTCAGATGTCCATGGAAGTTTGTCCCTAGACGGTATGTGTATCGGGGAGGTTGGAAGTGTTTGTAGCGGACGGGTCCAGCCGGCGATCCGTATTACAACCCTGTTGTGCTCACAATGCATTGGAGCCTCTGGAAGCCGCCTGCGTATGTGTAGACCGTCTTGTTCGATCGTTATGTGCGTGGGCTATCCACTCATCGCGTGAATAGCGCAGTGGACAGGGCCGGGTGCAGGGTTCGTTGTTCCCCCCCATTTCGGCTTTGATTGATCGCTCAGACAGTGAGAACGAAAAAGCAGTGCAACTGCGTCGGGCAGCAGTTTACAGGAATTGCATCTGATTCTGTTTCTGAGGGATGTACCATAATGATGCGTAAAAATGAATGCGCTTGAACTAGGAAGAACTACATGGTCACGAGAGGTTAGGAAAGACGCCTCAGGTTGTGTGTGGGGAGTGTGCAATAGAGGCGAGCAGTTGGTCAGTAGAAATCGAGTCGAGGGGTTATTGTTTGATTTAATTGTGGAGGGGTTGGACCTGCCGTTGCATAGGACCTGCGGAATAACAAGATGGAGCTAAGGGTGTTCGCTGCGTGGCTCAGCTGTCGTACTGGAGGATTTCGACTTTTTCTCTATCTGTTTTATAGGATCAAGATGCTGTGTTCAATCCTGTGTCAGGACGTATTGCTGGCGTGCGTATTGGCACCAGACGAGATGGCCTGGATTTTGAAGAGAACCGCACTATTGTTGTCTTTGCCACATGATGTCACGCAGGACGTGCGGTGGTATTAGGCCGACTGCACAAGCAGCTGACCAATGTTGCATAGACGACTGGTATTTTTAGTCTGAGCAGTAGGAAAGGTTGGAGTCGGAAGTTATGTCTTGGTGCTTGCAGCAGTCGCGCGTGCAAAGTATTTTGTTTTGCTATTCTGCAGACCGCGGGTGGGGGCTTGCACAAACTACACTCTTATCTGGAGCCTTGACATTTTTAACTGGATGAATGCAGCGTGTCCCGTCATTCTTCAAGTACCATGCGACATGTTAGATGCGGAATAGTTGCTGCGTGGCCTTGCTTGCTTTGCAGACGCACGCATGTCGTTACAACTCAGTTCGTTTTGTACTAGAAAGCTTCGCATCGTTGAAGGATTATGCAGGTAACAAGGTTTGGTGGGAACTCGGCGCGTCGTCGTTTTGCGTGTTGGAGCGTCCAACATTGCTTGCTGCCTGTAGCAAAGTACGCCTTTAAGAAGTGAGCCGTTTCGGCTTTGCATGACAATGGATAGCAGCTAGTGCGTGCTGGTGTTGGATCGAATGACACATGAGCAATGACGTTTGTAGCGGCGCAGTGTGCTTGGTTGAAGACAATGGCATCGCAGGTGGCATGCTGCCGTGACGAAAAGGACAGAGGATGCTGCTTCTTAGGTGTGTCGAAACGCCTGTGTGAGTTGGCAAGCAAGGATGGCTGAAGGGGACTCGGAGAGAACGGAGGCAAGACGCGGGGTGAGCAGCGAGAGGTGTGCGCCGGCAGTGAGTTTGTAATGCATGTGCGACACTGCGTGAGTACTGGCAGCATTGGGCCGAAGGAGCTTGGTAGCTGCTGCCAGTAGACTGTTCTCCTGGCAGCTGTTTTCCCGGAAAGTTTGAGTGGGGTGAAATTGGTTTATTGGGGCACTGGAAAACTTTGGGAGTAGGTGTGCAGCACGTGTTTGTGAGTGGCGGACCGCAGGGATTACCAGAAAGGGTGTGTGTGGAGCAAGGCGAGTAGTCATTTAGAAGGCGTGTTGCACGCTTGGCGCGCAAATACAACATGTTTGGAAGTGCTACGGGGCACACGCTTGCGATGAGTTGATCTTGCCGACGCACAGTCGCAACGCAAGACTCATGAGTGTGTGGAGCGTCTCACTTCACTCGAAGTCGAGATGGATCTTGCAGATGCATTCTTTAAGTTGAAATAGGAACTTGCAAGATGCGTTGTAGCTGGGCGGGCGGGCAGTGAGTCGGGCGCTTTCGACATTGGGTGGTCGGCACGCAGTGGTGTCTAGTGCGAATGCGTGGAAGTAGATTAACTGGGGTCGCAGTCGCAGTAGTGGCCAGAGCAAATGGTGTAACGACGCAATGCCATGCTGCATTAGGGCCTGACGAGGGTACTTCAGATGTCCATGGAAGTTTGTCCCTAGACGGTATGTGTATCGGGGAGGTTGGAAGTGTTTGTAGCGGACGGGTCCAGCCGGCGATCCGTATTACAACCCTGTTGTGCTCACAATGCATTGGAGCCTCTGGAAGCCGCCTGCGTATGTGTAGACCGTCTTGTTCGATCGTTATGTGCGTGGGCTATCCACTCATCGCGTGAATAGCGCAGTGGACAGGGCCGGGTGCAGGGTTCGTTGTTCCCCCCCATTTCGGCTTTGATTGATCGCTCAGACAGTGAGAACGAAAAAGCAGTGCAACTGCGTCGGGCAGCAGTTTACAGGAATTGCATCTGATTCTGTTTCTGAGGGATGTACCATAATGATGCGTAAAAATGAATGCGCTTGAACTAGGAAGAACTACATGGTCACGAGAGGTTAGGAAAGACGCCTCAGGTTGTGTGTGGGGAGTGTGAAATATAGGCGAGCAAATGATTTGAGGCAAGCAAATAGAGCGAGTGCTGCTTGAGTTCGTTGTGGAGTGGATGGGCGTGCTCATGGATAGGACATGCGGATTAGGAAGATCGAGTGAGGTGTGTTCGTTGCTCGACTCTGCTGACGTATTGGAGAATTTCGATTTTCTTCTGCATGTGTTTTATCTGTTCAACATGCGGTGTTCAGTTCTCTGCCTGGATGCGTTGCTGGGGAACGTGACCACATGGGGACGGATGGCCCGGAATTTGAAGAGAACCGCACCATTGATGTTTTGTCTCATGATATCACCCAGGAGGTGCGGCACATTTAGGCCGACTGGACAAGCAGCTGACCAAT
Organism: Eimeria tenella; assembly: GCF_000499545.2. Classification (NCBI taxonomy): domain Eukaryota; phylum Apicomplexa; class Conoidasida; order Eucoccidiorida; family Eimeriidae; genus Eimeria; species Eimeria tenella. The sequence continues at coordinate 552,581 of NW_013543334.1, read as the reverse complement.
GGTGCATAGACGATTGGCATTTTTAGTTTGAACAGTAGGAAAGGTTGAAGTCGGAAGTTGTGTGTTGGTGCTTGCAGCAGTCGCGCGTGCCAAGTATCTTGCTTTGCTATTCTGTAGACCGCGGGTGGGGCTTGCACAAACTACACTGTTATTTGGAAGCTTGAAAATTTAAACGGGATAAGGGCGACGCATCCAGTCAAGTTTCAGGTACTGTACGACATGTTAGATGCGGAATATTAGCTGCGTTGCCTTGCCTCGAATTCCACAGTCACGGGACCGTCGATGCAAAAGGCGCCTTCCCACTACTGCGCTCTTGAAATTTTGCATTCGGCTGGCTGTCTCAGCTCATTGGCCCACACCTCCCGTATTCTTTGTGCTTCTTCTATTCTTTCATTTCCGTCTTTGTTTCCGCCTTCGGGCTAAAACCTGTCTCGGCGCATTTTTCCGCCACGTCTCGCATCCCGTTACTTCGGCGGCACAAGAAGGGTAATAGTCGCAATTTCTCACAGTTGCGGCGCCGCATCCATCGCAGAAGACTTTGGCGGAACCATACTGTTGCAACGCAGTTCGTTTCACACTAGAAGGCTTCGAACCGTTGAAAGATTATGCGGAAACAAAGGTTTGATGTGAACTTGGGGCGTCGTCTGTTTGCGTGTTGGTGCCTTCAACACTGCTTGCTGCCTAGACCAGAATCCGTGTTTAAGTACGAATGCGTCGTGGGTGTTTTTCCTGGCGGTGAGCGCGTTTTGGTGTTAGATCGAAGGACACAAGAACAATCACGTTTGCAGCGGCGCAGTGTGTTGGGTTGAAGGCAATAGCATTGCAGGTGGCATGCTGCCTTGACAAATAGCTTTGAGGAGCCTGCTTCTTAGGTGTATCCAAACAAATTTGTGTGTTTGATAGCATGGATGACTGTATGAGCTTCAAAGAGAGCGGAGGCGAGATCTGGTGTGTGCAGCGAGCCGTGTGCGCCGGCAGTGGGTTGTTAATGCGTGTACGACACTACGTGAATACTGGCAGCTTTCGGGCCGAAGGAGCTTAGTAGCTGCTGCCAATAGATTGTGCCTCTGGCAGCTGTTTTCCGGGGAAGTTTGAGTGAGGTGAAATTGGCCCATCTGGGCACTGGAAAACGTTGGGAGAAGGTGTGCAGCACGTCTTTGTGCCTGGTGGACCGCAGGATTCACCAGGAAGAGTGTGTGTGGAGCAGAGCCAGTAGCCATATAGAAGGCGCGTTGCACGCGTGACGCACAAATAAAATATATTTGTAAATGACACGAGGGATATGCTACTGAGGGCGATGCGTTGTAGTTGCCGGCGTACAGTCGCGACAGCGACATGAGAATCCTGTCCGATTTAAGCATCTCACCTCACTCAAAGTCAAGGTGGCCGTTGCAAATGCATTCTCTAGGTTAGAGTATAAGCTTGCAAATTGTGTTGTAGCCACGCGGGCGGGCAGCGAGTTAAGCGCTTGCGACATGGGCGAACGGCACGCAGTGGCTAGTGTGTATGCGTTAAAGTAGATTACCTGGGGTTGCTGTTGGAGTAGTAGCCCAATCAAGCGCTGTAATGTCGCAGCTGTGTGCTGCATAAACGTTTGGCGATGTTACTTCCCATGAAAATGAGATCTTGTCTCACGACGGGACGCAAAACAGTAAGGGTGAACACGCGTTTAACGGAGTGATCCAGCTGGCGATGGTTGTTGTAAATGTGTTGCCATCAAAAAGCATTGGAGCCTGTGGAAGCCCGCTGCCTGGCAGTGCAGCGCCACAGGAGGTAGTTTGTTGCATGGGTTGTCCACTCATCGCGTAAATAGCATAGTGGACCGGGCGGGGTGCGAAGCTCTTTCTTCTCCCGCTTCGGCTTCAACTAATGGCTCAGGAAGTGGAAGGGAATAGAGAGTGCAACTGTGGCAGGCATCAGTTTATGGGAATTGTCTCTGATTCTGTTCGTGAGAGACGTAATGTAATGATACGTGAAAATGGATGAGCGTGAACTAGAAAGAACTACATGGTCACCAGCGGTTAGGAAAGGCGCCTCAGGTTGTGTGTGGGGAGTGTGCAATACAGGCAAGCAGATGATTTGCGGCAATCAAGTAGAGCGAGTGCTGCTTGATTTAGTTGTGGAGTGGTTGGACCTGCTGTTGCATAGGACATGGGGATTAGGAAGATCGAGTCAAGTGTATGTGCTGCTCGACTCTGCTGACGTATTGGAGAATTTCGGGTTTCTTCTGCATGTGTTTTATCTGTTCAACATGCGGTGTTCAGTTCTCTGCCAGGATGTGTTGCTGGCGAACGTGCGGACACCAGACGAGATGGCCTGGGGTATGAGGAGAAGCGCGTTATTGTTGTCTTCATCCCACGATATCACTCAGGCAGTGCGGTGGTGTAGCCCGATTAAACAAGCAGCTGACCGATGTTGCGTAGACGACTGGAATTTTTAGTTTGAACAGTAGGATAGGCTGAGGCCGGAAATTGTGTCTCGGTACTTGCAGCAGTCGCGCGCGCAAAGTGTTTTGCATTGCTCTTCTGCAGACCGCGGGTGGGGGCTTGCACAAACGGCACTCTTATTTGGAGCCTTGACATCTTTAGCTGGCTGACTGCAGCGTGTCCAGCGAATGTCTGGGCCTCATGCAACACTCTAGAAGCCGAGCAGTAGCTGCGTGACCTTGCTTACTCTGCGGACGCGCGCGTTCCTTTACCACTCAGTTGGTTTTATGCTAGAAGGCCTTGAATCGTTGGGTGGTTATGGAGGAACGCAGGTTTGATGTGGACTCGGCGCGTTGTCTGTTTGCGTGTTAGTGCCTCCAAAATTGCTTGCTGCCTAAACGAGAGTCCCTGTTTAAGTGCGAATAAGGCATGGACATTTTGCCTGGCGATGAGTGTCGGGTGGTGTGTTCTGGCATTGGATCGAATGACACAAAATCAATCATGTTTGTAGCGGTGGAGTGTGTTGGGTTGAAGAAATGGCATTGTAGGCGGCATGCTGCCTTGACGCTGCTTTTGAGGTGCGTCGAAACAGCTGTGTGAGTTTGCAGACAGGGGCGACTGTAGAAATATCAGGAATAGCAAAGGTGAAGCGTTGGGGGAGCAGCGAGTTGGGTTCACAGATAGTAAGGTGTTAACCCGTGTGCGAAACTGCGTGAGTACTGGCAGCACTGGACCAAAGGAGCTTAGTAGCTGTTGCCAATAGACTGTTCTCCTGGCAGCCGTTTTCCCGGGAATTTTGATCGAGGTGAGTTTGGTTAGCTTCGGCACTGGAAAACGTGGGAGAAGGTGTGAAGCACGTCTGTGTGTGTGGTGGACCGCAGGGGTCTCCAGGAAGCATGTGTGTGGATGCAAGACCAGTAAACATTTACAAGACGTGTTGCGCGCTTGACGCGCAAACAAGACATGATTGCAAATGCTACGAGGCACATGCTTGCGATGAGTTGGTATTGCCGACGCACAGTTGCAATATGAGACTCACGAGTGTGCGGAGGGTTTCACTTCACGCGAAGTCGAGATGGATCTTGCGCGTTCTCTGCGTTAAAATAGTAGCTTGCAAGATGCGTTGTAGCTGGGCGGGCGGGCAGCGAGTTGAGCGCTTGCGACATTGGGTGGACGGCACGCAGTGGGGTCTAGTGTGTATGCATGAAAGTAGATTACCTGGTGTTGCTGTTGGAGTAGTAGCCAAATCAAGTGGTGTAATGTCGCAGCTCTGTGCCGCACAAAGGTTTGGCGATGCTCCTTCATAGGACCATGAAATTTCGTCTGACGACAGGATGCGAAACAATAAGGTTGAACACGCTTTTAGCGGAGGGATCGTCTAAAAGCGTGTTCGACCATCTTGTTCCTCAGGACGTTGTAAATCTGTTGCCATCAAAATGCATTGGAGACTGTGGAAGCCCGCTGCATAGAAGTGGAGCGCCACAGGGGATTGTTCTTTGCGTGGGTTACCTACCCATCGCATAAGTAGCACATTGGACGAGGCGGGGTTCAAGGTTGGTTTTTCCTCCGTCCCACCTTTGATTGATCGCTCAGGGAGTGGGAATGATTAGGCGATGCAAATGTGGCAGGCAGCAGTTTATGGGAATTGTATTTGATTCTGTTTGTGAGAGACATAGTGTACTGATGTGTAAAAATGGATGTGCGTGAACTAGGAAGAACGACATGGTCACTAGAGTTTGGGAAAGGTGCCTCAGGTTGTGCGTAGGGAGTGTGCAATATAGGCAAGCAGATGATTTGCGGCAATCGAGTAGAGCGAGTGCTGCTTGATTTAGTTGTGGAGTGGTTGGACCTGCTGTTGCATAGGACATGGGGATTAGGAAGATCGAGTCAAGTGTATGTGCTGCTCGACTCTGCTGACGTATTGGAGAATTTCGGGTTTCTTCTGCATGTGTTTTATCTGTTCAACATGCGGTGTTCAGTTCTCTGCCAGGATGTGTTGCTGGCGAACGTGCGGACACCAGACGAGATGGCCTGGGGTATGAGGAGAAGCGCGTTATTGTTGTCTTCATCCCACGATATCACTCAGGCAGTGCGGTGGTGTAGCCCGATTAAACAAGCAGCTGACCGATGTTGCGTAGACGACTGGAATTTTTAGTTTGAACAGTAGGATAGGCTGAGGCCGGAAATTGTGTCTCGGTACTTGCAGCAGTCGCGCGCGCAAAGTGTTTTGCATTGCTCTTCTGCAGACCGCGGGTGGGGGCTTGCACAAACGGCACTCTTATTTGGAGCCTTGACATCTTTAGCTGGCTGACTGCAGCGTGTCCAGCGAATGTCTGGGCCTCATGCAACACTCTAGAAGCCGAGCAGTAGCTGCGTGACCTTGCTTACTCTGCGGACGCGCGCGTTCCTTTACCACTCAGTTGGTTTTATGCTAGAAGGCCTTGAATCGTTGGGTGGTTATGGAGGAACGCAGGTTTGATGTGGACTCGGCGCGTTGTCTGTTTGCGTGTTAGTGCCTCCAAAATTGCTTGCTGCGTGTAGCAAAGTGCGCCGTTAAATAGAGGTGAGCCATTTCTTGGCTGCGTAACGATGGATACCAGCTTGTGCGTGCTGGTGTTGGATCAAATGAGAGAAGAACAATGACGTTTGTAGCGGTGGAGTGTGTTGGGTTGAAGAAATGGCATTGCTGGTGGCATTCTGCCGGATCGAGGACGATTCCCCTTTGTTCCGTCGAAACAAATTTGTGCGCTTGCGAACACGTGTGACTTTAGAAGCTTGGCCAAGGTGGGAGGCGACAAGTGGACTGCAAGGAGCCGTGCGCCGGCAGTGAGTTGTTAACGCGTGTACCACACTGCATGACTACTGGCAGCATTGGGCCGGAGGAGCTTAGTAGCTGTTGCCAGTAGACTGTTCTCCTGGCAGTTGTTTTCCCGGGATGTTTGAATGAGGTAAAACTGGTTTAGTTGGGCACTGGAAAACGTTGGGAGAAGGTGTGAAGCACGTCTGTGGGAGTGGTGGACCGCAGAGTTCACCAGGAAGATTGTGTGTGGAGCAAGGCGAGTATCCATTTAGGAAGCCTCGGAGAAGGCACGTACATCTTATTTGCGCTTGACGCGAAATAAAATATGTCTGTAAATGATACGAAGCGCATGCTGGCCAGGGCGATCGGTAGATCTTGGCGACGCAGAGTCGAAACGTGAGACTCGTTTGCAGTTGAAGCATCTCACTTCACTCGAAGTCGGGGTGGCTCTTGCAGATGTATTATTTAAGTTGAAATAGTAGCTTGCAAGTTGTGTTGTAGCCGGGCTGACGTGCAGTGTGTTGGGCGCTTGCGACATTGCGTGAGCGTCACGCAGTGGGGTATAGTGTGTATGTGTGAGAGTAGATTGTCTGGGGTCACAGTCGCACTGGAGGCCAGGGCAAATTGCGTGGTGACGCAACGCTGCGCTGCATAAAGGTTTGGTGACTCTACTCCCAATGACCATGAACGTTGTCTCTAGGCGGTAAGTGTAATGATGAGTTTGTAACTGAGGGATCCAGCTGGCCATGGGGGTTTTGTAAAGATGTTGCGGCCACAGTGTATTGGAGCCTGTGGAAGGCCGCTGCATGGACGTATAGCGCCATAGTAGATCGCTCTTGGCATGGGTGATCCACTCATCGCGTGAACAAATAGCACAGTTGACGTGGCGGGGTGCGAGGCTCTTTCTTCTCCCGCTTCAGCTTTGCTTGATGGGTCAGGGAGTGGGCATGAGCACACAGTGCAACTGCAGCAGTTTGTGGGAAGTCTATCTGGTCCTTTTCGTGAGAGACGCAATGTAATGATGCGTAAAAATGGAGGCTTCTGAACTAAGAAGAACTACGTGGTCACGATAGGTTAGGAAAGGTCCCTCAGGTTGTGTGTGGGGAGCGTCCAATACAGGCAAGCAGATGATTTGCGGCAATCGAGTAGAGCGAGTGCTGCTTGATTTCGTTGTTGAGTGGTTGGACCTGCTGTTGCATAGGACATGGGGATTAGGAAGATCGAGTCAAGTGTATGTGCTGCTCGACTCTGCTGACGTATTGGAGAATTTCGGGTTTCTTCTGCATGTGTTTTATCTGTTCAACATGCGGTTGTCAGTTCTCTGCCAGGATGTGTTGCTCGCGTACGTGCGGTCACCAGACGAGATGGCCTGGGGTATGAGGAGAAGCGCGTTATTGTTGTCTTCATATCACGATATCACTCAGGCAGTGCGGAAATTTAGGCCGACTGGACAAGCAGCTAATTGATGTTGCGTTGACGACTGGAATTTTTAGTTTGAGCCGTAGGAAAGGTTGGAGTCGGAAGTTCTTTCTTGCAGCAGTCACACGTGCAAAGTGTTTTGCTTTGCTCTTCTGCAGACCGCGGGTGGGGGCTTGCACAAACGGCACTCTTAATTGGAGCCTTGACATCTTTAGCTGGCCGACTGCAGCGTGTCCAGTGAATTTTTAGGCTTCACGCAACACTCTAGAGGCCGAACAGTAGCTGTTTGACCTTGCTTGCTTTCCAGATGCACGCATCTCGTTGCCACTCAGTTCGTTTTATACTAGAAGGCTTTGAATCGTTGGGTGATTATGCAAGAACATAGGTTTGATGGACTCCGCGTGTCATATGCTTGCGTGTTAGTGCCTCCAACTTTGCTTGCTGCCTGTAGCAACGTGCGCCTTTAAGTAGAGGTTAGCCATCTCTTGTCTGCATGACAAGGGATGTTAGCAGTGCAGTTAATTTGTTAAATAGAATTTATAAATTGCTTAGAATGGTTCATGTTCCAGTTCATGCCCATTCAGAATAGTTCATATGGAGGAGCTGAGTTGTAATGGCCCGGAGGGGAGGACAGGATGTGTTGTTGCCTGGTCCTGAGAAAATGGCGGCAGAAGTTTTCAAGGCCGAAGTACCAAATACTTCAACAAAAGGCAGTGCGTCTAGTTTTGTTCCAAATGTCGACAAAGTTTAAAGGCTGTGTTGCAGTATGGCTTGCCGGCGGCTGTTGGCATTTGCTCATCCATAGTATATCGGCAGTGACAAGTTATCATACCTGGCTTAATTGAGCGTTTCTGCGGCTGTGGGACAAAGCTCGTAGGTTTTACGTAGAAAAAGTGATCCAAGAGTTGACCGCAGCTTAATGTACGTCATGTCCTACTGTAATCGCCTTTTTGGCGTTCGAATTTGAATTGTTTGAAATGGGCGGATAAACGTGAAGTAGTTTTGAAGGGATTTACAATATCTTGCATTGAATTCTGAGCTGACCGCAAAGGTGCACGTGAGCAAGGTTGGGAGTTGCCTGGAACCTAGCAGCTAATGCCACGTATCATTCTGGGGAAGGGATTACATTTTTGAATTTCTTGTGTATGCCAAACCTTGTGAGCAGTGCGTTTGCCTAAGTTATTGGCGAGAAAGCATCAGCGCTTTTGCAGCGGTAACAAAAGCAGAGAGCGATAAAGCCCCAGGGGCGCTGGTCATTTAATTTTGTTTGCCAGTAGCGTTGTCTGGATGTCCTGTGCGCTTTTGTAACTTGATGAGATTGTTATCTACGTCAGAAACTGCGCAGCAACGGAATAGCGCCCAAATAAATTCAGGCTCGGTTTCACATTGAGGCTGGCTCTAAACATTTCTGGCATTCACTTGAAAATAGAAAGCGTGGATATGGAAGATCTAACCGCTGCAGCCAACTATTCGATCTGTTCTTTTGGACGATTCTCTTGCATTCCTTTGCAGTTCCATGCCTCCCGTTTATTTTGCTGCAAGCGCCTTTTAGAAAAGCTTGTTGTCGTTCAAAAATTTTCCATATCGTCACTTTTTGTTGCTGCCACACAGACGGTATGGATGAGTCGCGAGAACAGCTTTTTGCTGCTGGATAAACTTATATGTCCAGTGACTGCTTGCTTTGTGGGCATGATCAATGTCAGCAAATTTTCAGTCTGCTTACTCAGTCTGTGAAGGTTCTGTGAAAGAGAAAGGCAAACAACATGGGGGATTCGATAGGCTGCGGTCAGAATTTTTCATAGATGGACCGAAAACTTAATGACAAAGATTAAGTCCGGCGAATCGACTCAAAAAAGATAGTGGGATGGTGCAGAGAATATTTGCGTCTTCATTTATTTTTTTTCTAGGCACGTTGGCGTTGATTGTCTGAGCGTCCACGTCCATGTTCAAGGTGTGTTGAGTGTTTGCTTGCATATGATGTTTCATCCAGCCTTAAGGCTTGCATTTACATGTGGCGGTATCGTGGTACGTAGGTAACACGTTTTCACTGACAAAGTCCAGCGGGCTGCTGGACCGTAGCGTGGCATTATTGATTGGTACTGCCACTGCGAAATTTTAGAGCTCGTAGACGTCATGTCTCCGCGTCAGGAACTACTCGAAAAGATGGACTGTCGACATCCAAAGATTCCATAGTCCGTCATGTGTTGCCAAGGGTACATGTGTCGATTTGTATGCTACACGACTTTTAATCTAACCAAGCAAAGCGTAACGAAGACGCAGTGGCACCTTGCAGCCTCAGAGAAATGTAGATGTAGCAGCAGGGGAACGCAGCCACTTTGACGGTCATGCATGGAGATTTATTGCCATGGGCCATGTTGATCTTAGCCCACTACTTCGTTTACGCATTTATTGCGGTTTCTGCTGGGACAGTTTCCCGCAGCAGCTACCGTAATACTTGTCGTGTTTCAGTGGCATTTGATCGAGCTTGGTTTTAAGCACTTGTTTATTCATTATTTTCCGCAGTGATGGTGTCGGGAATGCTGCCATAGGCAAACTCATTAATACATCCAAAAAAGCTTTCTGGTGAGCTGCTGTTATTGTGTGTAATTGCAGAAACATGTTGAAGAGCACAATGATAAGCTCAACTTTGTATTCAAATGGATAGTTTGTACGTACTGCGTATGCCGACCAAAGCTACGTTTCAGTCATTTACCCGACCCATTTAAACCTTGCAGTTCGGACGTTTTGCCAAGTAACTCTATGTCGCCTTCGAACATCAGTTTTCTTACATGCCTGCTGAGAACTCAGCTCTCGAGCATGAACTCGCCAGAGTAGTTGAACTATAAGGCATTTCCCGAAATTTACTAATATGCGCTGGAACCGTGCAAATTGTGCGTAGCATATCAAAGATGTCTGCTACCATAAATTAATTATATCAAGGTGCGGAGACCGCCAGATGCGTGTCAACACATACAGCGCAAAAATCGTTGCGAATAGGTAGGCAGTAGGCACTTGCTCGCTACGAGCCTTTTTAACCAGACAGCAGCATACCCTGCGAAGGGCCTACTGAAGTAGAGTCAAGCAGTGCTCCAGGGCTGGACTAGAGCGCGTTTAAGGAAAGAGGTGGTGTGTGGCATTTACTTGCTGGGCCTATGTCTTTCATTTTGCGAGAGTTAGATAGTGTCAAGCCAAGGTTGCTTTCCTCTACAGCTTCTGGAGGGATACTGAGCATAGATGCGTCATAGTAGCATGTGCTCACAGACAAAGGGGTACTTGCAATCAACTGCTTTTCTCTTTAGCCACATTAAAGGCATAGCCAGGGAGGTGCTCGCAAGAAAGAGTTACTTTGACGCGTTTTAATGATGTGATCATGTCGTTCTTTTGGAATTTCTCTGCAACGGGGCTTTTTGCGAAATTCGTTGAATCGCAGTGTTTTCAATTGGCTTCTGATGCTGACATAGTTCGCTAAGCACACGCTGCCGGAAAGCTTTTGCAGGCTGCAAGAATAAATTGTGGTCAAGGAATGGTTGATGCAGCTGTGCTGAGCCTAAGCTTTATTTTACCCTAATTTTCGGTATTTTAGTGGCAACATGAGCCAAATTATGCATATTCACAAACGAACGTAATACTACAGGCAACATGCAAATCTGGGAAATAGGATGACAAAAAACGCCAGAAATTGTGGCCTTCAGAACTGCACTTGCAAAGGTGTGCGCGACGTTGGAGCGACGTTTCGTTAGACCGCCATAGTGAAACACACGCCTTTTGTGGGATTATGTTGGAAAAACGTTTTGGGAAAAACAGCTTGTATGCATAACACCACCAAATACGTAGCCCGCAATCGATGCAGAGATAAGTCCAATGGAAATCACAAGTTTCACAAGGCTTTTACGCTTTTTCATGTTCCCTAAAAGGCTCGAATATTTTTGAGGAGCGATTGAAGGCTTGCTGAAAACCGGGAAAATTTTCCAACGCTTGTGCACAACGCACGGTAAGTATGAAGACGCACCAGGAGCCTGCAAGCACCCTGTTCAAAATTACATTGTCTTCGACGTTTATATTTATTCCGTGCCATGTCGATGTTTATCGCGCGCAGCAGTGGAATCTTGCTGAATGAATTGGGCTCGTACACTGTTTTGGTCCCAGCTACTGTCCGTAAGTGGTTATTTAATGTGATAAACGAAGGGCCCGCAGTTTTGTACGGCACCGCATGCATAGCCAAGGTGCCTTCAATTACCTGTCGCAAAACCCGTGTTTTGACAAATTCTCAAATTTCTTGCGCGATTTCCAACTACGCTGTACGAAGCATCTAGACGCAAAAAATGGCATGCCAGTTAACCCCTTTTAATGGACCTTGTTGGTTCCCGCATTTCGGAAAAATTTTGCGCACTCGGTTGTAGCTGCAGGCTCGGCATGGAGCGAATGGCGGACCCCACAAGCAGGCAAAGACGCGAGTTGACACTAGCGGAGACCTAGCGAAGTCGTTGCATTTCGGCCCTCGGCGTGAGCAACACCTTGTTGGCGAGCCTTCGATTGCGAATGCGCTGCAGCGGTGTCTGGGAAAGTAATGCGTACGGCGGCGCATGCAGTGCCGTGTTATTTTTCACGCGAAGTCAGCTGTCATGCAGTGTGGCTGGTGAAGGGCGCGTGACTGTGTGGAGGGGGCGGCGCGAAGCAAGCTTCGAGCGACTGCGGGACAAGTATGCCTCATGTGTCCATCGCTTTGATGGAGGGCACTATATGCGAGCGTGAGCCGTGGAGTGGACAGAAAAGCTGCCCAAGATGCGCTGAATCTGCTAGCAACTCGCATGATGCTTGTTTCGTGGGTCGACGCTGTTAAACGCACATGCCCGTGACGCTTGGCTGCACATTGTTCAGCTGTGGGATGTATGCAGTTTGGACACTGGCATAGATGCTTTGCACGATTCGTGCACACATTGAAGCATTTGCGTGCTTTTGAGCAACTGTTGCAGGAGCAAATTGTCGGGCGCACCCGTCCTACAGCGTCAAGGTGTGGGAGCGGAATTTCCGAGCTGCTGTTTGCAGCGCTGACTATAAGGATTGTGAGGTTCGGTTGAAATATTCGAGCAAATACAACACCACGTGACAACGGCTGAGGCGATTTGTCGAGCGGATTATTTCGCCTTGCTGAGTCCATTTGCCCGCCACACAATAGGTCTGCGACAACAATATTTGATGTTTTCGTTCAGCACGTACGTCAGGGCGACATTAGATAATGCATTTGCACATCCTTTTGGGTTCACTCACTTCATTGCACGAACCTGACGCAAACGGTGTGATGTTGCAAGCATTGCCAACGAACACGCACCGCAGCCTGGACACAACCCTGCGTTCTCTGGATGCGTCTACAACCTAGTCTGCACTTGGCAGCTGCGAAAACGGTTTGTCATTGTATGGAATTGCGGCTTGTTATTGTATGGAATTGCAAACGCTCATAGGTGGCACCTCACTTTTTAGCGCCAGCCAAACATCCCTTCGTCGTCATTACTGCTGCACGCTTCAGACGCTTGGCCATTTCAAAGAGAGATTGGAAGCAAGCTCACATCACGAGGGCATTTTCCACTTTCGTACACTACAAACATTGAATTGAAGTTGACTTGAACAGCCAGAGGCTGCTGAGTTTTGGATCTATCGCCTTTTGATTTATGTCTTCTTTGCATGTCAGGTTCGGGGTGAGATGTTGAAGTACTTTGGAATCCCGTTCGACGCATTCGGCGTGCACTTTGTATCCTTTGCCTTTGCTGCCGCATGTCTCGTATGGAAGGCGTTGACGAACAGTTTTGCGGCTTCGCGCAGCGACCCAGTAAATGTGTAGAGGGCGTCAATCTTCTGTTTTGGTCTACTATGTTAAGGAGTCTGTAGTGGCGCCTTGTAGCTTTGTTCTATCTTGCATTTCCGCAGCACGTTGACAAAGACAGGAGGCACGCTAGTGTATCCGTTTTTGAAGGACCTTGTTGGTTCCCGCATTTCGGAAAAATTTTCGCGCACTCGGTTGTAGCTGCAGGCTCGGCATGGAGCGAATGGCGGACTTCACAAGCAGGCAAAGACGCGAGTTGACACTAGCGGAGACCTAGCGAAGTCGTTGCATTTCGGCCCTCGGCGTGAGCAACACCTTGTTGGCGAGCCTTCGATTGCGAATGCGCTGCAGCGGTGTCTGGGAAAGTAATGCGTACGGCGGCGCATGCAGTGCCGTGTTATTTTTCACGCGAAGTCAGCTGTCATGCAGTGTGGCTGGTGAAGGGCGCGTGACTGTGTGGAGGGGGCGGCGCGAAGCAAGCTTCGAGCGACTGCGGGACAAGTATGCCTCATGTGTCCATCGCTTTGATGGAGGGCACTATATGCGAGCGTGAGCCGTGGAGTGGACAGAAAAGCTGCCCAAGATGCGCTGAATCTGCTAGCAACTCGCATGATGCTTGTTTCGTGGGTCGACGCTGTTAAACGCACATGCCCGTGACGCTTGGCTGCACATTGTTCAGCTGTGGGATGTATGCAGTTTGGACACTGGCATAGATGCTTTGCACGATTCGTGCACACATTGAAGCATTTGCGTGCTTTTGAGCAACTGTTGCAGGAGCAAATTGTCGGGCGCACCCGTCCTACAGCGTCAAGGTGTGGGAGCGGAATTTCCGAGCTGCTGTTTGCAGCGCTGACTATAAGGATTGTGAGGTTCGGTTGAAATATTCGAGCAAATACAACACCACGTGACAACGGCTGAGGCGATTTGTCGAGCGGATTATTTCGCCTTGCTGAGTCCATTTGCCCGCCACACAATAGGTCTGCGACAACAATATTTGATGTTTTCGTTCAGCACGTACGTCAGGGCGACATTAGATAATGCATTTGCACATCCTTTTGGGTTCACTCACTTCATTGCACGAACCTGACGCAAACGGTGTGATGTTGCAAGCATTGCCAACGAACACGCACCGCAGCCTGGACACAACCCTGCGTTCTCTGGATGCGTCTACAACCTAGTCTGCACTTGGCAGCTGCGAAAACGGTTTGTCATTGTATGGAATTGCGGCTTGTTATTGTATGGAATTGCAAACGCTCATAGGTGGCACCTCACTTTTTAGCGCCAGCCAAACATCCCTTCGTCGTCATTACTGCTGCACGCTTCAGACGCTTGGCCATTTCAAAGAGAGATTGGAAGCAAGCTCACATCACGAGGGCATTTTCCACTTTCGTACACTACAAACATTGAATTGAAGTTGACTTGAACAGCCAGAGGCTGCTGAGTTTTGGATCTATCGCCTTTTGATTTATGTCTTCTTTGCATGTCAGGTTCGGGGTGAGATGTTGAAGTACTTTGGAATCCCGTTCGACGCATTCGGCGTGCACTTTGTATCCTTTGCCTTTGCTGCCGCATGTCTCGTATGGAAGGCGTTGACGAACAGTTTTGCGGCTTCGCGCAGCGACCCAGTAAATGTGTAGACGGCGTCAATCTTCTGTTTTGGTCTACTATGTTAAGGAGTCTGTAGTGGCGTCTTGTAGCTTTGTTCTATCTTGCATTTCCGCAGCACGTTGACAAAGACAGGAGGCACGCTAGTGTATCCGTTTTTGAAGGACCTTGTTGGTTCCCGCATTTCGGAAAAATTTTCGCGCACTCGGTTGTAGCTGCAGGCTCGGCATGGAGCGAATGGCGGACTTCACAAGCAGGCAAAGACGCGAGTTGACACTAGCGGAGACCTAGCGAAGTCGTTGCATTTCGGCCCTCGGCGTGAGCAACACCTTGTTGACGAGCCTTCGATTGCGAATGCGCTGCAGCGGTGTCTGGGAAAGTAATAGGTACGGCGGCGCATGCAGTGCCGTGTTATTTTTCACGCGAAGTCAGTTGTCATGCAGTGTGGCTGGTGATAGGCGCGTGACTGTGTGGAGGGGGCGGCGCGAAGCAAGCTTCGAGCGACTGCGGGACAAGTATGCCTCATGTGTCCATCGCTTTGATGGAGGGCACTATATGCGAGCGTGAGCCGTGGAGTGGACAGAAAAGCTGCCCAAGATGCGCTGAATCTGCTAGCAACTCGCATGATGCTTGTTTCGTGGGTCGACGCTGTTAAACGCACATGCAGATGACGTTTGGCTGCACATTGTTTAGCTGTGGGATATATGCAGTTTGGACACTGGCATAGACGCTTTGCACGATTCGTGCACACATTGAAGCATTTGCCTGTTTATGAGCGATTATTGCAGCAGTGTATTGTCGTTCGCACCCGTGCTACAGCCTTAAGTTATGGGTGAGGACGTGTTCGTTTCGCAATCTCATGTTTGCAACGCTAAATAGTAAAGCTGTAAGGTTTCGTTGATTAATTTTCAGTCGTTGATTAAAATGAATGTGATTGTGTTGAGTCGATGCTGCACTTCAAGTTCTTTGTCTCTCTGAGTCAGTGAGCATAACTCATGGTAGCTTTGCAGCTGTTGCAGTGAGGCAATGCGTGCAGCAAATGAACCATATGCATGAACGGCTAAGGTATCTGTTTTTGATTTGCGCATCTCGTTGCGCACATCTGTCCCAACCAGTGCACCTGTGGAAGCTTCAGCGGCTCACATTTCTGGGGCTTATCTCAGCCTTTCAGTTTGTCGATCCCCGCTTCTGCCGCGTAGTCCGATGCCAGCAGCCGCAGGGGACACGGGACGTTATCTTTTAAGCTGCTTATCATTAGCTCTGGAATTGTTGAGCTTTGATTTAAGTTTCCATATTGCGTTGCATATGTGCGCTAGGGAGGCGCAGTGGGGAAATCGTGCTCGATGCACCAAAATTATTCGTTGTTCTATCCGGCTAATTTCTTTGGAAGCTTCTGAGGCACGTACTGCTCCTCAAACGATTATGTTTAAACATCCCATGAATAGCTGTAACGTTTGCTCTGCATCTATTTCAGAAAATATTTGTCCATATTCTCTATGGTTGTACCCACAGTTGCGGTAGTATTTCCAGAGCATGTAGACACAGTTGAGAAGCATATTCTTGAATTCCTCTTCACGTCCCAATTTTCTATCTTTACGGGTTTGTTTAATTGCGTAATGATTGGAATTTCGCCTCATATCCACTCAGGCAAAGAATTATTCTTGAAAGCAAAGAGTCACTCTTGCAGTAGCCCTCAACACGTCGTGGTCAAGTCCAGGGAAATCTGCGCATTAAACTAGCTGGTGCACTCTTCTTTGATATTTGGAGTTTGCAAGGAAATACGCCATATATGACTTGACCTAGAACTGAAACGACAGCAATATTTTGTGGAGAAGTATTGTCGAACGCCATACTGTCCCCCATGTGTTGCCAAACTGTTAATATTTGTTTAGCAGCGGCAATAAACATGAGGATGCGCGCTACATCTGGAATTCCAGCGACATGGTTTGAGTCCTTATGCGACGATTTTGTCCACGTTTCTGGCACAGTGGTTGTCGTAGAGCTCAAATGTATGCACTTGATGCATACGCGGCAGCGGACAAGAGCTACTTTACGATCCTGAAGGAACTGTTAAACCTAAGTATACTTATTGTGGCCCTGATGAACTTCACAGTAGGTTCTCAAGAAGTGTATTCGAAAAGCATTTTCATGATTTCTTGATATTGGTCGTCCTTCTGTTTAAGTGTTATGTGTTTTCATCGCTCAAGTGCTAGGTTGCATACGCTGTGCATCGTTGACAGTTTCTGATGCACGTCTGTTTAGCCTTTCAAAGCAGGCAGCCCTTTTAGGCGGATTGCCAGCGTTCCATGTTCCACTTGCTTGCATTGTTAATAACGTTTGTCAATTGAAACCACAGGTGCTGAAGTCTGTCCCCTCTATTCTTAAGCTACCTGCTAGTTGAGAATTCGTTTTCCTGCGATTCTGTTCACAGCAGGTCCTTCATCTTTGCATATTGCAGTGAGTCCGATTGTGCTAAATAGACAGATTTTTCTGCCACGCACCAACAACCTGTGGTACTTGCCTTTTGAATAGGCTGCACATACTTGCACATGTTGGTGTCTTGTCTGCATACTAAATTGATTTTGAAAACGCAACAAGCTGCTCGAAGTAAAAATACCACCGTCAGCGTATCGTGGATGATCCTACTTTAAGTTGCCACTTCTCCAGAATACGTGGGCGTTTTTCGTCATCAAAACACGAAATTGCGGAGTCCCAAAGCTACGCTCACGCTCAGGGCACGGCAAGAACAGGCGAGGCTTCGCGGCACTTCAGCCCGATCTCAGACTTCATCAACATCCTCGCACAAACTGTCAGAAAATACGGTGTGTGTTTTGAAGTGTGTGGTATTTTTTTAAGGTCGCGACGGTGAAAGTTTGTGAGCATTTGTCTGTCGCATGCACGAGTTGCGTGTCCCGCGTCATAAAGAATTTGCGGAACATTTTATTTCTGTTTTTTTATTCTTGATATGTCTGCTTGTTGCTGGCTTTTGATTCTATCATCGGCAATAGCTAGTTAACCTCTATACATGTGTATAAGAATACAAAGTCAACTAGTGCAACAAGCACTAAGTGCTCGTTCTGACGGTCCCAGCAGCATTGATACGCTTTACAGATTGCGTTGGTTCCATGTTCTTGCAGATAACGAATTATCACTCTGCTTTTGTGATTACTGAACGCACCAGGGATCCTTTTAATGGCATCTTCACCGAAAGCTACTCCTGCGTTGCCGTCGCGGGATGACTTGAAATCTCTTTCGTAGATTCGCGAGTCTGCCCCGCCGTCTCAACGTAGCGCTCCGGTGACCAAAATCAACACAAGCTTTTTCCAGTGAACTTCATCATGAGCCTTCAGACAGACAAAAATGTATTGGTGGTTACGTAACAAATAGGTAAGAAAAGTCGAAAAGAACATGGTCGAAAAACCTTGGATGGATTTTTGCAGCCGTTGTGAGAATTGTCGCTTGCGACTCTGCAGAAGCTATCACTGTGAGAAATTTACCTTATAGTTTTTCATAAGTTGTCGTAGTCCTAACAAATAAAGTGGACGTATGTTACACTTTTGGAACAAAAGATGGCAGCACTCAGTGTTTGCGAACTACCGCAGAAACTATATCTACTTATCTTACCACTTCCTGTGGTGTCTACTACCTGCCGCGACGTAAGCTACGTCTGATGCCTAAGAGTGAAGACAGCATCACATCTGCAGCTTGTTCCATCTCATCGCAGCAACCAGTGACTCCTCCGCAGTAACTGTCTCATAATGCTGTTCTCAATTCGCAACCTCCGATGGTTCACAGTTCCAGCAAGTTTTACGGAGGTTGCCTGGTTGATTTGTCTGCCAGAAAACCGTGAAAAACCAGCTCATGTTTCTCATTGCCCGTATCGGAGCATTCACAACCCTAGCTTGCACATGTTGAAGTTACTGCTTGAAAAATCAAAGAATGAAGAGACGCTTGCTGACTCTGCATTTGCAGGTGTTTGTGATGTTTTCTGGAGAGGGACATTCTATTGCAGAGATCTTCGAGTGGTGCGCCCAAGCTTGTACAGCATTCCACCCCGTACATTGGAGTGCGCATGCGTCTGCAGGTGGAAGAAGGAATTATTTAATTACGCCAATATCGGCTTGTCGCTCGACTTTTCGAACTTTTCTGGCGCGCCACGGAGTATTTGGCTTTCTCCGTGATACTTGGACACTGAAAGCACACCTGACCGAACATTATTGGGCAGGATATGTAGCTGAGGATGTACCATCCTCAGCTAGTGTCCTTCAGAGAAGTGTCTGTTTTGAAGAACGCTTGCTGCTTACTAATTTTGTCCAGTGAAAGGTGCCTCACAACGTGACAATTGTATTCCCGGCAGCTTGTCCGTTACCCAATGCTGAGCTTGTTGAGCCTGCTTCAATCAACCAACCAATGTGGTATCATGCATCTGACCTCCGTAGGTGGTGATTACCCATTTTACAGTGTGTATTGATGCCTCTATCTTTATAGCAAATTTGTCATCGCTTCATGAGCTGTGGCGCACGAGTTGACGCGGTGTGGAGCAATCTGTGACCCTAACATAGCTGCAGTAAACTTTCTGAAAAGACAGTTATGTTGCGCGCAGCGTTATGTGTTTACGGTGTGCACGCCTTGCTAGCACATTAAATACCCTTCTCCGACCGATCCAGTATTCATTTCAGAGCTGAGCGAGTTGGGGTTTTAGCAGTGCCTTCATTTGTGGTGAAATATTCAGCGCATCCCCATGATGTCGGTAGATGCAGTATATACCCAAGCCGTACTTTCTATGGCTTGATTTGTTTCAGGCGTCCTCTACGAGATTTTATGAACCTTTTTCTGGCTAAGTATTAAACACGACGCAACGACACAGTTTCGTTACTTTAATGCAAACCCCCACTGCTCTGACAAAGCTAAAAGAGCCGATGAGCAGTTTGTAGAAAATCCTCTCGCCGCACCTGAACGACGATAAGCCTCCCTAGTAGTGGCTAATTCATGTTAAGACGACTTTTCCAGGGGCTATTCAATATTTCAAAGAGTTTTCAAGAAACACTGCATTGTTGAAAAATGATCACGCAGAAGCATGGCGGGAAAAGGTTACAAACGCATTTTCATTCGTGAATGCATCAAGTGCTATAGCAGTACAGGAATGCGTCTGCATACTGTACCTTCGTTTTAAATATAAATGGTTATCTGGTAGATATGACTTTTCTTCCACAGTCGTGCGCATGAGCCGTAAGAATCTTCAGGCAACGAGGCACAAGCTGCAACTATAGGAAGGGCCGCAAAATAGCATTATAAGGGTGAATGTGGGGTTATCGTGCTTAAACGCAGACACTGAGGATTATTACGTAGCCGCACCCACTTGAAAGCTCTCTATCGAATTGGTATACTGACCATAGCCACTAACTAGCCTTCAGATGAAAGTTTCCACCGCCACAGTCATGCATTGTGAACGTACACGATAGATCAGGTTACAAGGTAAAACAATGAATCAGGGTGCAAGAAAACACAGTAATTCTCTCTGACTAGGCAGCTTGTTTCGAACGCCTTGCTAGACACAGCTTAGCCCACATAGTACTTTTCAGGGCATCGCAAAATGCTTGAATGCATTACACAAGCCACCAGTAGTGCTGAAGAGAGTAAAAGCTTGCATAACCCTTTGGATAATCAAGCGGAGCAAGTGCACTCACAAATTGCCACGATCACGAATTACGCGACGTTAGCTGAGCCTGCCATGGAAGAAAACTAGGAACGTAGCTGAGACCGATGAAGAGCCTATCCTGCTGCACATGCTTATATCTGTCGAGAGCCTTCCTGCTGTAATATTACTAATCAATTCACATCTAAGATCTCCTTCAGAAGGCGACCCGGTTAAACGCCAGTTTTTTCTAATGCTAACTCTACAGAAATCGTCACAGCAAACATCAAGGGAAAGTGCTATACTCTCCATCTTGCGGAAACATGCGAAGTCTAACAATTGAGGAAACAAACTTGACCGGACACCAAACAAGTTGATCGGGCACATCGATAACCACTGAGGCAGTAAATTTTCCCAGCCAAGTATTATACCTGCTGAGTACCGCCAAATATACTAATGGCACACTCACCGAAAGTAGAACAAAATAAGAACCAGGGCAGATTGCTTGTCTGTTGTAGGCTAGCATGCACATGTGACGTAATAGTAGTATATTACTCCTTGTTTCTTCTTGTCAGACTCAGAGTGTGCATAATGCAAGCCTCAGCGGCGCAGCTAGAAATCCAAGCAAACTAAAGGCTCAAAATTTCAAGTGCAACATTTAGAGTTTACCGTTTAAACGCACTGGAATTCAGTGCAGTGTAGCACTAAGATTCAGTGCTGTGATTCTGGAAATCCGCTGCAAGACACAAATTATTGTCAATGTCCGGCACAACGAGATGCATTTGGTTCCATAAATATTTTGAATTCCTCAAGAAGCCCGTACACCGAATCACGGTGCAATTTAGAGTCAGCTTACACATTACAGTGCTAGCTCGAGGGAAGTGGCCACATAAAAAGCGTGACTCACGCAACTGGGCTACCGTTACATGTAGCTTTGAACACCACAGCCAATTTAGCATTACTCCGTTGTGGCGGCGGAATATTGCTAGGTACCAAACATAATGTAGCGTGACCTAAGAGTGCCTTAAATGTGCTAGGATGGCTAGACTCACCCTAAAGGTGCGCCCCTTTGTGAAGTGCTACGGCCCTACTAAGCCAGCCCAACAGGCAAGGCGAGTCAACAGTGCATTGTTGAAAGTATAACATCAAGTTCGAAGTCTGTCTCGACGGCAGACGTCGGGTAACTCACTCCGTAAGGCACTCGCTCATGCGTCAGTGTTTCAAGCGCCCAAACTAGCACCATGTATAATATCTCTAGGGACTTGTTGCTAACCTGGTATCAACAGAAGTACGAAAAATGTTCTGTAGCTACACAAAATTAGCCTTCAAGTGAAACGGAGATATCGATACTCAAAACAAGCGGCCAAGTCACTTAATTAGATGATGTTACAGCTTCAATGAACTTTATGCCCTTTCGTTCCCCGTCCCCTACCGGCGCACGAGCAGAAGCCCAAGAGTCCTTCACTTGGGAGCGAGCTCCGTAATTCTACAACTGTTCATCCTTACTGTTTACTGTGCCCTCCAAGGTTTTAAACACACCTCGTAATTCTACGTAAGCTCACCCGTACTGTTTTCTGTGTTCTATAGGTTACCAGCAAGCCCTATTGTAGCCATATACATATATGGCTATCTTCTATAGGTCACCAGCGAGCCCTATTGTAGTGCTTCTGCACTACAGGTAGCATCGTAGTCGCTCCTGCGCTGTCCCGTCGCCCACTCATTTAGGTTAATAGTTCGTCGTAGATACATTCAATGCGTTAGAGTGAGGCCCACAAGGTGGTCAGTAACTGCGCTCCCCTAGTCGCAGGACTCCAATTTCATCTGGGTGAACCGTCGTTCGACGCGCAACAAAAAGGCCTGCACATTGCTGCCGTCTTCAGGAAGTATGGGAGGCATTGCACCCGATTACTCGGTCCCGCCTATAACGTTTCTTATCACACTTATAGCGGAACGGAATTGATCCCACGTGACGTACGGACTGTCCCCTGGCATAACATCGGCTATAGGTACCACCTGTGGGGGCGCCTCCTTATGCCCATGCGGCCGCTCCGCCACGGTGAGTTTTGGAGGAGCATGAGAATGATGGACCGGTGTCCCACTGCGCATCTTGCTTACGGACAATGTAGGAGCCTCTTGTTTTGTGGGACTGATAACGCGTGCGTTGCGTAGATGCATGCCTCACCGAGTTAAGCTGTGGCAGTGTGAATCATTTAGACAAAGTCTTTGTATCCTCAGATCAGGAAAAGATATTTCACTCTCGGAACAGCCCCCAAATGTAGTGCGCAGCATTCTCTGCTGTTACTACGGTGCTCTTTGGCCCACGAATAGGGCACCCTTCTGACAGATCCTCTACATTCGATTCACACCTCATACAACCATACCAAATAACCAAGAAACCGTCAACTTTCAAGTTTTTAAATCTAACTTTCTCAAGATTCGCCCCATCATGATTCTTGCTTCCGTGGCCCGGTTGGGGCGGTGGCCGGTACAGGTGCCGGCGTTAGCGCCAGCTCCAATCTTAGGGTATTTACAGACACTCCTAATTTCCACATATAAATTGCCACAATTCGTTACTAGTAAGAAGTTCCTGCGCTAGTTCTGCGTGCTGACCTCTTATGGATCACCGGTCAGCTACCCTGGCTGGTTAGCTGCGAGCCCTATTGTAGTGCCTGCGCACTACAGGTTGCACAGTAACAGGGAGTCGGCGTACACGTAGACTTTGCGCTCGCTCTATGCTTTGCCTGGCTCCCCGAGCAGTGTAAGCCGGCTTTTGAATTTGTTCGCGAGCACTAGCTAGGCGGCCGCTATTGGGGAGTTACCGCATCCTCAAAGGGGCTAGTGGGAGCAGTCTGGGCAGAACGCAGGTAGCTTCGAGATGGTGCATCCGCAGCTACTTATGTCGCTGTGCCACCACCTTTTGAGCCCAGTGCTGTAGCATGACGCATTCGTTTCTGTGCGACTTGAACAAACCTTTGGTCTCAGCTGTCGTCAGCTTTCGGTTGGTCTTCTTGGAGGCCCACAGAGGATGTGCAGGGCGCTCGCTCCAAAACCATCTCTGGTGGGGGTTGTCTCGTTGCTTCAATGACCTGTCTGTCACGCAGTTGCTAATCCCGCTATCTGCATGGCAAGCCAAAGCAAAGTCTTACCGGAGAAGCGTTACATAGACCGTAGGGCCTGAAGTTTGTAGGTGCGGTTCACTACAATTAAGGTACCTGGAGTACATTGCTGTGGAGACGGGGAAATTGTGGGTTCAAGGAGATCGATCTCTGTTACGGTGAAGGAAAAGCCGAAGGTCTCGAAGCTCTGTTTTCAGGCGGAAGCCGGTTAAGCAGTATCCACAAAAGGTAGGTGGATAAAAAATGCTTTGCTCACTCAAACGTGCGACGAGTACGGGACGCTGAAGATATTCCATTGCAAGTCGATATGAGCTTGAGCCACGTGCACACTAGACTGCACTAAGGATGCCTACGCACTTAGTGCTAATGGCTGCAATGGGAGGTGCCCGAAATTTCTTGCGGGTTCGCTTAATTGGATGGCGCCATGCTTTCTCTTGTCGCATCCTTCCAAGGTGTGTTTCACGCCCTGGAGAACACAGAAAACAGTACGGGTGAGCTTACGTAGAATTACGAGGTGTGTTTAAAACCTTGGAGGGCACAGTAAACAGTACGGATGAACAGTTGTAGAATTACGGAGCTCGCTCCCAAGTGAAGGACTCTTGGGCTTCTGCTCGTGCGCCGGTAGGGGACGGGGAACGAAAGGGCATAAAGTTCATTGAAGCTGTAACATCATCTAATTAAGTGACTTGGCCGCTTGTTTTGAGTATCGATATCTCCGTTTCACTTGAAGGCTAATTTTGTGTAGCTACAGAACATTTTTCGTACTTCTGTTGATACCAGGTTAGCAACAAGTCCCTAGAGATATTATACATGGTGCTAGTTTGGGCGCTTGAAACACTGACGCATGAGCGAGTGCCTTACGGAGTGAGTTACCCGACGTCTGCCGTCGAGACAGACTTCGAACTTGATGTTATACTCTCAACAATGCACTGTTGACTCGCCTTGCCTGTTGGGCTGGCTTAGTAGGGCCGTAGCACTTCACAAAGGGGCGCACCTTTAGGGTGAGTCTAGCCATCCTAGCACATTTAAGGCACTCTTAGGTCACGCTACATTATGTTTGGTACCTAGCAATATTCCGCCGCCACAACGGAGTAATGCTAAATTGGCTGTGGTGTTCAAAGCTACATGTAACGGTAGCCCAGTTGCGTGAGTCACGCTTTTTATGTGGCCACTTCCCTCGAGCTAGCACTGTAATGTGTAAGCTGACTCTAAATTGCACCGTGATTCGGTGTACGGGCTTCTTGAGGAATTCAAAATATTTATGGAACCAAATGCATCTCGTTGTGCCGGACATTGACAATAATTTGTGTCTTGCAGCGGATTTCCAGAATCACAGCACTGAATCTTAGTGCTACACTGCACTGAATTCCAGTGCGTTTAAACGGTAAACTCTAAATGTTGCACTTGAAATTTTGAGCCTTTAGTTTGCTTGGATTTCTAGCTGCGCCGCTGAGGCTTGCATTATGCACACTCTGAGTCTGACAAGAAGAAACAAGGAGTAATATACTAC
>NW_013543334.1:473191-528152 GCF_000499545.2 Eimeria tenella | reverse complement strand
GATGAGATGGAACAAGCTGCAGATGTGATGCTGTCTTCACTCTTAGGCATCAGACGTAGCTTACGTCGCGGCAGGTAGTAGACACCACAGGAAGTGGTAAGATAAGTAGATATAGTTTCTGCGGTAGTTCGCAAACACTGAGTGCTGCCATCTTTTGTTCCAAAAGTGTAACATACGTCCACTTTATTTGTTAGGACTACGACAACTTATGAAAAACTATAAGGTAAATTTCTCACAGTGATAGCTTCTGCAGAGTCGCAAGCGACAATTCTCACAACGGCTGCAAAAATCCATCCAAGGTTTTTCGACCATGTTCTTTTCGACTTTTCTTACCTATTTGTTACGTAACCACCAATACATTTTTGTCTGTCTGAAGGCTCATGATGAAGTTCACTGGAAAAAGCTTGTGTTGATTTTGGTCACCGGAGCGCTACGTTGAGACGGCGGGGCAGACTCGCGAATCTACGAAAGAGATTTCAAGTCATCCCGCGACGGCAACGCAGGAGTAGCTTTCGGTGAAGATGCCATTAAAAGGATCCCAGGTGCGTTCAGTAATCACAAAAGCAGAGTGATAATTCGTTATCTGCAAGAACATGGAACCAACGCAATCTGTAAAGCGTATCAATGCTGCTGGGACCGTCAGAACGAGCACTTAGTGCTTGTTGCACTAGTTGACTTTGTATTCTTATACACATGTATAGAGGTTAACTAGCTATTGCCGATGATAGAATCAAAAGCCAGCAACAAGCAGACATATCAAGAATAAAAAAACAGAAATAAAATGTTCCGCAAATTCTTTATGACGCGGGACACGCAACTCGTGCATGCGACAGACAAATGCTCACAAACTTTCACCGTCGCGACCTTAAAAAAATACCACACACTTCAAAACACACACCGTATTTTCTGACAGTTTGTGCGAGGATGTTGATGAAGTCTGAGATCGGGCTGAAGTGCCGCGAAGCCTCGCCTGTTCTTGCCGTGCCCTGAGCGTGAGCGTAGCTTTGGGACTCCGCAATTTCGTGTTTTGATGACGAAAAACGCCCACGTATTCTGGAGAAGTGGCAACTTAAAGTAGGATCATCCACGATACGCTGACGGTGGTATTTTTACTTCGAGCAGCTTGTTGCGTTTTCAAAATCAATTTAGTATGCAGACAAGACACCAACATGTGCAAGTATGTGCAGCCTATTCAAAAGGCAAGTACCACAGGTTGTTGGTGCGTGGCAGAAAAATCTGTCTATTTAGCACAATCGGACTCACTGCAATATGCAAAGATGAAGGACCTGCTGTGAACAGAATCGCAGGAAAACGAATTCTCAACTAGCAGGTAGCTTAAGAATAGAGGGGACAGACTTCAGCACCTGTGGTTTCAATTGACAAACGTTATTAACAATGCAAGCAAGTGGAACATGGAACGCTGGCAATCCGCCTAAAAGGGCTGCCTGCTTTGAAAGGCTAAACAGACGTGCATCAGAAACTGTCAACGATGCACAGCGTATGCAACCTAGCACTTGAGCGATGAAAACACATAACACTTAAACAGAAGGACGACCAATATCAAGAAATCATGAAAATGCTTTTCGAATACACTTCTTGAGAACCTACTGTGAAGTTCATCAGGGCCACAATAAGTATACTTAGGTTTAACAGTTCCTTCAGGATCGTAAAGTAGCTCTTGTCCGCTGCCGCGTATGCATCAAGTGCATACATTTGAGCTCTACGACAACCACTGTGCCAGAAACGTGGACAAAACCGTCGCATAAGGACTCAAACCATGTCGCTGGAATTCCAGATGTAGCGCGCATCCTCATGTTTATTGCCGCTGCTAAACAAATATTAACAGTTTGGCAACACATGGGGGACAGTATGGCGTTCGACAATACTTCTCCACAAAATATTGCTGTCGTTTCAGTTCTAGGTCAAGTCATATATGGCGTATTTCCTTGCAAACTCCAAATATCAAAGAAGAGTGCACCAGCTAGTTTAATGCGCAGATTTCCCTGGACTTGACCACGACGTGTTGAGGGCTACTGCAAGAGTGACTCTTTGCTTTCAAGAATAATTCTTTGCCTGAGTGGATATGAGGCGAAATTCCAATCATTACGCAATTAAACAAACCCGTAAAGATAGAAAATTGGGACGTGAAGAGGAATTCAAGAATATGCTTCTCAACTGTGTCTACATGCTCTGGAAATACTACCGCAACTGTGGGTACAACCATAGAGAATATGGACAAATATTTTCTGAAATAGATGCAGAGCAAACGTTACAGCTATTCATGGGATGTTTACGCATAATCGTTTGAGGAGCAGTACGTGCCTCAGAAGCTTCCAAAGAAATTAGCCGGATAGAACAACGAATAATTTTGGTGCATCGAGCACGATTTCCCCACTGCGCCTCCCTATCGCACATATGCAACGCAATATGGAAACTTAAATCAAAGCTCAACAATTCCAGAGCTAATGATAAGCAGCTTAAAAGATAACGTCCCGTGTCCCCTGCGGCTGCTGGCATCGGACTACGCGGCAGAAGCGGGGATCGACAAACTGAAAGGCTGAGATAAGCCCCAGAAATGTGAACCGCTGAAGCGGACAGCTTGGGGACAGATGTGTGCGATGAAATGCTCAAACCAAAAACGGACACCCTAGCCGTTCACGCATATGGCTCACTTGCTGCACGCATTGCCTCACTGCAACAGCTGCAAAGCAACCATGAGGTATCTTCACGAACTCAGAGAGGCGAGGAAATTAAAGCTCAGCATCGCCCCAACATCGTCACATTCACTTTAAGCAATGACTGAAAATTAAACGACGAAGACTTACAGCATTTTAATTTAGCGCTGCAGACACAACATTTCCATACGAGCAGGTCCGCCCCCACACCTTAAGGCTGTAGGACTTGTGCGCACGACAATACGCTGCTGCAACAACCGTTCAAAAACACGCAAACGCTTCAGTGTGCGCACACATCGTGCAAAGCGGCTATGCCAGTGTCCAATCTGCGTATATCGCGAAGCTAAACAGTTTGCAGCCAAGGGTCCTCTGCACGTGTGTTTAGCAACGTCGATCCACGAAACGAGCATCACGCGAAGTGCTAGCAGATTATTCAGCGCACCTTGGGCAGCTCCTCTGTCCACCGTACGACTCACGCTCACATTAAGTGCCTTCCATCAAAGCCATGGACACATGCGGCATACTTATCCCGCAGTCCCTCGAAGCTTGCTTCGCGCCGCTTCCTCCACACAGCCACGTGCCTTTCGCCAGTCACACTTCATGGCAGCTGACTTCGCGTGAAGAATAACAAGGCACTGCATGCGCCGCCGTACCTATTACTTTGACAGAAACACCTGCAGCGCATTCGCAATTGAAGGCTCGTCAACAAGAAGTTGATCACGCCGAGGGCCGAAATGCAGTGACATCGCTAGGTCTCCACTAGTGTCAATTGGTGTCTTTACCTGTTTGTGGGCTGCGCAATTCGCTTCATGCCGAGCCTGCAAGTCAAACCAAGTGTACGAAAATTTCCGCAAAATGCAGAAACCAACAAGGTCCATTAAAAGAGGATTCGCTGGCATGCCATTCGTCTGCGTCGACAGACTGCGGAAATGTAAGCTGGGCCAAAGCTACGAAACGCCACTACACACTCTCTAAGATTGCAGACCAAAACAGAAGATTGGCGCCGTCTACACATTTAGTGGGTCGCTGCAGGAAGCCGCAAAGCTGTTCGTCAACGTTTTCCATACGAGAGATGCGGTAGCAAAGATAAAGGAAACGATGTGCACGCCAAATGCATCGAACGGGATTCTAAAACACTTCGACACCTCAGCCTGACCCTGGCATGCAAAGAAGACATAAATCAAAAGGCGACACATCCGAAACATAGCAATCTCTGGCTTTTCAAGGCAACTTCAACTCAATGTTTGCAGTGTACGAAAGTCAGGAAATGTGATCGTAATGCAGGCGTGCTTCCAATCTCCCTTTAAAATGGCCAAGCTTCTGAAATATGCAGCGGGAATCGTGAAGAATGGGTATTTGACTGTCGCTAAAAATTAAGTTTTCATCTGTGAACGCTCGCAACTCCCCACATTAATAAACCGGCCTTGCAGCTGCCAAATCCAGACTAGGTTGTAGGAGGAAGTATCAAAAGGACGAAGTGGTGTGTCCAGCCTGCGGTGTATGTGGTGCCTATGCTTGCAACATCACACGGTTCGCGTCAGATGCGTGCAATGAAGTGACTGAACCCAAATCGTACATGCACATGCATCGTTCAATCAAGCCCTTGACGTACATGCTGAACGAAAGCATCAAGTACTGTTGTCTCGAACCTATTGTGTGGCGGGCAGATGAACTCAGCAAGGCGATATAGTACATCTGACAAACCGCCTCAGCCGTCGTTCCGTGCGAGTTATACTTGGCCAGTTATTTTAACCAAGCTTCACAATCCTCATATTCAGCGCTCTAAACAACAGCTCTTATACTCTGAGAATCGCATTCGATCGCACTACATCAAACAGAAACACTCACACCCTGCTTGGAACGCTCACCAACACGGGTCTTTCTCTCGTCCACATGCCATGTCCGACCTTTGGGTTTTAGTAAACGAAAGGCAAATCGCATGCGCATTGTGCAACCACTTGCATAGTACAGGAGGCGGGTACGACCAATTCCGCCGTTACACATTAAGGCTGTAGGACTTGTGCGCACGACAATACGCTGCTGCAACAACCGTTCAAAAACACGCAAACGCTTCAGTGTGCGCACACATCGTGCAAAGCGGCTATGCCAGTGTCCAATCTGCGTATATCGCGAAGCTAAACAGTTTGCAGCCAAGGGTCCTCTGCACGTGTGTTTAGCAACGTCGATCCACGAAACGAGCATCACGCGAAGTGCTAGCAGATTATTCAGCGCACCTTGGGCAGCTCCTCTGTCCACCGTACGACTCACGCTCACATTAAGTGCCTTCCATCAAAGCCATGGACACATGCGGCATACTTATCCCGCAGTCCCTCGAAGCTTGCTTCGCGCCGCTTCCTCCACACAGCCACGTGCCTTTCGCCAGTCACACTTCATGGCAGCTGACTTCGCGTGAAGAATAACAAGGCACTGCATGCGCCGCCGTACCTATTACTTTGACAGAAACACCTGCAGCGCATTCGCAATTGAAGGCTCGTCAACAAGAAGTTGATCACGCCGAGGGCCGAAATGCAGTGACATCGCTAGGTCTCCACTAGTGTCAATTGGTGTCTTTACCTGTTTGTGGGCTGCGCAATTCGCTTCATGCCGAGCCTGCAAGTCAAACCAAGTGTACGAAAATTTCCGCAAAATACAGAAACCAACAAGGTCCATTGAAAGAGGATTCGCTGGCATGCCATTCGTCTGCGTCAGCATGTCGCTGAACACACAGTTGCAAATTCCACGAGGAATTGAGTTGTTGTCAAAACATGCGTTTTGGGAGGGGCAATTAAAGGCATCTGCGGTATGCTTGCGGTGCTCTGCAAAACTGCAGGTCCTTATATTGCTTGCAACAAGAGCATATGGACAATAACTGGGAACAAAGCAATGTACGAGCCTAATTCATTCAGCACGATTCCACTGCTGCGCGCGATAAACATCAAGGTGGCAGGGAATCAATATAAAAATCGAAGAGAATGTGATGAAGAATAGTGTGCTAACAGGCTCTTGGCAAGTCATATTTAGCGTGAGTTGTGCAGCAGCGTTGGAAAATTTGCCCCACTGTCAGCAAGCCATCACTCGTCCTTCAAAGAATTCAAGCCTTTTAACGAAAATGAAACGGATAAAGGGAATAAAAAAGCGTTCATGCATTGTGCTACCTCTGATTCCCATTGCATGTGTATTTGCATTGATTGCGGCCTACGCATTTGGTGTTTTTACGCATACAAGCGGGTTTTCCCTAATTGTTTCCTCAACATGATCCCACAAAAAGCTTGTGTGCTTCACCATCGTGCCCTAACGAAACGTCGCGCACATGTCGCTCACACATTTGAAAATGCAATTCTGAAGGCCAAAATTTCTGGGCTTTCTTGCCCTCCTATTTCCCAGGTTTGCATGTCGCCGTTAGCATAACGTTCGTTTGTGGAAATGCATAATTTGACATAGATGTGCTAGCACTAAAATGCCAAAAAATGTGGTAAATAAAGCTCAAGCTCAGCATAGCTGCGTCATCCATTCCTGGATCACAATTTATTCTTTACAGGCTGCGAAAACTTTGCGGTGTGTGCTTACCGAACTATGTCGGCATCAGAAGCTAATTTAAAGCACTGCGATTCAACGAATTACAAAAAAAGCTTTGTTGCGGCGAATTTTCAAAAGAAGAACCTGATCACACAATTAAAATGGGTTACATTAACTTTGCTTTTGCAAACACCTCACTGATTATGCCTTTAATGTGGCGAAAGATGAAAACATTTGATTGCAAGTACCTCTTTGTGTGTGAACACATGCTACTACTCCGCATCTATGCTCAGTCTTCCTTTAAAAGCAGCAACGCAGAGCAGCTTTGGCTTGACGCTACCTAACGCTTGCAAAATGAAAGACAAGAGCTCAGCAGGTAAATGCCACACAGCACTAGTCCAGCCGTGAGACACTGTTCGACACTATTTCAGTAAGCCCTTTGCAGGGCTGACTACTGTCTGATTAATAAAACTCGTAACGACCAAGGGCTTGTGTATTCACAACGATTTTTGTGTTGTGTGTGTTGAAATGTATCTGCCAGTCTCCGCGCCCCGATATAATTAATTTCTGGCGGCAAACATCTTTGATATATCACACGCAAATTAAGCGGTTCCAGCGAATATTAGTAAGTCTCGGGAAATGCATTATAGCTTAATTAAGCTGGCCAACTCATGCTCACGAACTGATTTCTTAGCAGGCACGTAGGAAAATAGATGTTCGAAGGCGGCACAGCGTTACCTAGCAGAACGTCCGAACTGCAAAGTACAACTGAGCGTGTAAATCAGTGAAAAGTAGCTCTGACCGGCATACGCAGTACGCACAAACTATCCATTTGAATACAAAATTGAGAATTTCATCGTGCTCTTCAACGTGTTTCTGCAGTTACACACTCTAACAGCAGTTCCCCAGAAAGCGTTTTTGGTTGTATTGATGAGTTTGCCAATGGCGGCATTCCTGACGCCATCAATCCGCAAAACAATGAAGAAGCAAATGCTTAAAACCAAGCTCAATCAAATGCTACTTTCATTGTGCAAATTGAAACACGACAACAATGTGACTTCAGCGGAAAGCATTACGGTGGCTGCTCCGGGAAGATGTCTCGGCAGAAACCGCAATAAAATGCGTAAAGTAAGTAGTGGGCTAAGAACAACATAGCCCATGCACGCCAAGAGCTCGCCATGCATGAGCGACAAGGTCCCTGCGTTCCCTTGCTGCTACATTTACATTTCTCTGAGGCTGGTGCTATTGCGTCTTCGTTACGTGTTGTTTGGTTAGATTAAAAGTCGGGTAGCGACACGTGTACCCTTGGCAACACATGACGGACCATGGAAGCTCTGGATGTCGACAGTCCATCTTTGCGAGTAGCTCCTGACCCGGAGATATGACGTCTACGTGCTCTAAGGTTTCGCAATGGCAGTACCACTCAATAGAGCCACGCTACGATCCAGCAGCTTGCTGGAATTTGTCAGTGAAAACGAGTTACCTACGTACCACGATACTGCCACATGTAAATGCAAGCTTTAGGGTTGGATGAAACATCATATGCAAGTAAACACTCGACACACCTTAAACATGGACGTTGACGCCCAGAGAATCAACGCCAACGTGCCTAGAAAAACATTAAAATAAATGAAAATGTAAATATTCTCTGCACCATCTCACTATCGTTTTTGAGTCCATTCGCCGGATTCCATCTTTGTCATTGAGTTTTCAGTCCATCTACCAAAACTTCTGACCGCAGCCTATCGAATCGCTCATGTAGTTTGGCTTTTTCTTTTCACGACGCTTCATATACTGAGTATGCAGATTGAAAATTTGCTGACATTGTTCATGCCCACAAAGCAAACAGACACTGGACATATCAATTTATCCAGCAGCAAGAAGCTGTTCACGCGACTCATCCATACCGTCTATGCGGCAGCAACCAAAAGTGATGATATGGAAATTTTTTTAAGAGCAAAAAGCTCTCCTAAAACGGGCTTGCAGGATAAACGAAAAGCATGGAATTGCAAAGAAATTCAAGAGAATCATCCAGATGAATATATCAAATAGCTGGCTGCAGCGATTATACCTTCCATATACTGGCTTCCTATTTTCAAGTGAATGTCAGGAATGTTTCGAGCCAGCCATAATGTAAAAAATGTTTCACTTGATCGTAGCCGAGTCCGAAGTTATTTGGGTACTATTGCGTTGCGGCGCAGTTTCTGACTTAGACAACGGGTTCGTCAAGTTTCGAAAGAGCATAGGACATCGGGACAACGCTACTGGCAAACAAAATTAAATGACCAGGCCGCTATAGCTTTATCGTTCTCTATTCGTGTTGCACCTGCAAACGCATTGATGCTTTCGCACCAACAACATAAGCAGGTGCACTGCTCACAGGGTTTGGCAAGCACAAGAATTCCAAAAATGTAATCCCTTCCCCAGAATGATGCGTGGCATTTGCTGGTAGGTTTCAGGCAGCTGCCGACCTTGCTCACATGCACCTTTGCGGTCTGGCCAGAATTCAATGCAAAATATTGTCAATCCCTTCACTGAGAAAAAAACCACAATTTCACGTTTATCCTCTCATATCGAACATTTTAAATTCGAGCGCAAAAAAGGCGAAGACAATAGAAAATGACCCATGTTATGCAGTCGCCAATTCTTGGACCACTCCTTTTTCTGAAGACTCACGAACTTTGCCCCGCAGCCGCAAAAGTGCTCAAATCGGCCACGTATGAGAACTTCGCACTTCTGATATACTGTATGTCAGTAAATACCAACTGGCACCGGCAAACTAAACTGCAACACAGCCTTTAAACCTTGTCGACATTTGGAACGAAAATAAACGCACTGCCTTTTGTTGAAGTATTTTATATTCCCGTCCTACAACCGTTTGCCGTCATTTTTTCAGGACCCGGCCACGACATATACATTGCTCCCCTCCTGGCTGTTACAACTAAATTCCAAAAATTTAATCTCTTCCCCAGAATGGTGCATGGCATTAGCTGCTAGGTGCCAGGCAGGTCTCGACCTTGCTTACAAGCATCTTTGCGGTCAGGCCAGAATTCAATGCAAAATATTCTCAATCCCTGCACTGAAAAAAGACCACAATTTCACGTTTATCCCCTCATTTCGAACATTTTGAAGTCGAGCGCCAAGAAGGCGAAGACAGTAGAAGATGACACACGTTAAGCTGTAGAAAACACTTGGACCACTCCTTTTACTTAAAACTTACGAGCTTTGTCCCACATCCGCACAAACGCTCAAATCAGCCAGGTATGAGAACTTTGCACTGCTGATGTACTATGGGTCAGTAAATAATATCTGGCGCAGGGAAACCAAACTGCAACACAGCCCTTTAAGTTTGTCGACACTTGCGACGAAATTAAACGCACTGCCTTTTGTTGGAGTATTTTATATTCCCGTCCTACAAAACGTTTGCCGTTATTTTTCACGATCCGGCAACGATACATACTTTGCTCCCCTCCGGGCCATTACAACTCAGTTCCTCTATTTAAACTATTTCCAATGGGCATGAACTGAAACACGAACTTTTCTCTTAAGCAACAATTTTTTGTTTAATAAATCAACTGCACTGCTAACATCCATCGTTATGCAGACGGGAAATGGCTCACCTCTACAACGCAAGTTGCTACAGCCAGCAAGCAATGTTGGACGCACCAACACGCAAACAGACGACGCCACCAATCCGCATCAAACCTTTGTTT
Source organism: Eimeria tenella (assembly GCF_000499545.2). Classification (NCBI taxonomy): domain Eukaryota; phylum Apicomplexa; class Conoidasida; order Eucoccidiorida; family Eimeriidae; genus Eimeria; species Eimeria tenella. Next base: position 518,248 of record NW_013543334.1, on the reverse strand, counting down.
CTGCATAATCTGCCAACAATTCGAAGGCTTTTCGCATAATACGGACTGAGCTGTAAAGGCATGCGTCCGTCTGGAAAGCAAGCAAGGTAACCCAGCTACTCCTCCGCTTCTCATGTGTCGCATGGTACTTGACAATTGGCTGGAGGCGTTTCGTTCATCCAGTAAAAAATGTTCTATTATTTCTGAGGGGCTTACAGACCCCACATAAAGAGCTGGTGGTTTATGCAAGCCCTCACCCGCAATCTGCACAAGAGCAAAGCAAAATGCTTTGCACGCGCGACTGCTGCAAGTACCAAGACACAAATTCCGGCTCCAGCGTATCTTACTGATCAAACTAGAAAAAACACCCGTCTACGCAACATCGCTCAGCTGCTTGTTCAGTCGGCCTAAAACCACCGCACTCCCTGCGTGACATCATGGAACGAAGACGACAATAGCGCGCTTCTCTTTGAACCCACGGGCCATCTCGCCTGGTGTCTGCACGTACGGCAGAGGCATATCCTGGCACAGCACTAAACACAGCATGTTGGGCAGATAACACACATGCAGAAGAAAATCGAAGTTCCCCAATAGGTGAGCCGAGCCGAGCAAGGAACACCCTCAACTCGATATTGCTACTCCGCACGAACTATGCGGCAGCAGGTGCGACTACTCCACACACAAATCAGACAATGATCGCTCTACTCGCCTTCCGAAAATCAACTGCTCGCCTTTATTGTACACTCCGCACGCACGACTTGGTTCGCCTTTCGTGACCTCTCGTGACCATAGAGTTCTGCCGAGTTCAAGCGCATCCATATTTATGCATCATTATGTTACTTCCCTCACAAACAGAATCAAACACAATTTCCACAAAGTGCTGACCGTCACAGCTGCACTGCCTATTTATTCCCACTGTCTGAGCGATCGACCAAAGCTGAGAGGGAAGAGAAAGAATCTTGCACCCGGCCCCGTGCAATGCGCTATTTACGCGATGGGTGGATAAGCCACGCAACAAACGATCCACAAAGTCGTTCCACTCCCAGGCAGCGCGGTCTCCACAGGCTCCAATGCGTTGTGACATCATTGTGACATCAACAGCCTTACAAAACCCATCGCCTGCTGGATCCCTTGGTTCGCATACCGCCTGGGAAAAGGTTTTATTGTCATGGGAGGCACCATCGTCAAATCCTTTCGCAGCACAGAGCTGCGTCATTACACCATTTACTCTGGCTACTACTGCAGATGCGACCTCAGATAGTCGACTTCCACGCATTCACACTATACCCCACTGCGTGACGCTCACACAATGTCGCAAGTCCCCAACTCACTGCCCGCCAGCGTGGCTACAACGCAACTTGACAAGCTTTTACTTCAACTTAAAAAATACATCTGCAAGACCCACCTCGATTTTAATTTGAGTGAGATGCGTCAACCACCCAAGAGTCTCATGCTGCGGCTGTGTGTCGGCAATACCAACTCATTGCCGTCGCCAGCATGTGCCTCCTATCATTTGCAAAGATGTCTTGTTTACGCGTCAAGCCTGCAACACGCCTCCTAAAATGATACTCGCCTTGCTCCACACATCCTTCGTGCTGAACCTTGTGGTCCACCACTCACAAAGACGTGCTGCATACTTACTCCCAACGTTTTCCAGTGCCGAAATGAACACGTTTCATCTAAATCAGAATTCGCGAAGAAAGAGATGCCAGGGGAACAGTCAATTGGCAGCAGCTACTAAGCCTTTCCGACTCAATCCTGCCAGTATTCAAGCAGTGTCGTAAACAAGTTAACAACTCAGCGCCGGCGGACACGGATGACTGCTCACCTCACGTCTCTTCTACGCTCCCTCCGCGGCTCCTACAGTCATCTTCCTCGCGAAACCACGCAGCTGTTTAGACAAACCTATGAAGGGGCATCTTCAATTCGGCAGCATGTCACCTGCAGTGCCATTTCCTTGACCCCAGCACAATCCACCGCTGCAACCGTAATTGGCGTTGTGTCATTTGATCAAACACTAGCACGCACTAGCTGATATTTATCATCGTGCAGACCAGAAACGGCTCACTTCTACTTAAAGAGGGCGTACTCTACTACTGGCAATAAGCAGTGTTGGACGCACCACTGCGCAAACAGACGACGCACCGAATCCACATCGAACCTTTGCTTCTGCGTAATCTTCCAACGATTCGAAGGCTTTTCGCGTAAAACGAATTGAGCTGTAAAGGCATGCGTGCGTATGGAAAGCCAGCCAGGTAACCCAGCTACTGTTCTGCTTCTAAAGTGTCGCACGGCACTTGACAATTGAGTGGAGGCGTTGCATTTATCGAGCTGAATTTGTCAAAGCTCCACGTAAGAGTGTAGTTTGCGCAAGCCCCCAGCCTCGGTTTGCACACGACCAAAACAACATACTTTGCACGCGCGACTGCTGCAAGTACCAAGACACAAATCCCGGCTCGAACGTATCTTACTGATCAAACTAAAAAGAAAAGCCGTCTACGCAACATCGCTCAGCTCCTTGTCCAGTTAGCCTAAAACCACCGCACTGCCTGGGAGATATGGTGTGACAAAAACAATATAGGGATTCTCTTCATACGCCGGGCCATGTCGTACGGTGCCCGCACGTACGCCAGCAGCACATGTCGCCACAGCATTAAACACAGCATGCTGGGCAGATGACACACATGCAGAATAAAATCGAAATTCCCCAGTACGTCAACTGAGCCGAGCAACAAACAACCCTGGCTCGAACGGGCTACTCCGCATGTCCTATGCACCATCAGGTGCAACTACTCCACAGTCAAATCAAGCAATAATCGCTCTACTCGCTTTCCGCAAATCACCTGCTTGCCTTTACTTTACACTCCGCAGACACACAACTTGTTTTTTTTGTGTTCGACTTTTGTACCCACTCGTGACCATGGAGTTCTTCCTAGTTCAAGCTCACCCATATTTTTGCATCATTATGTTACTTCCCTCACAAACAGAATCAGACACAATTCCCACAGAGTGCTGACCAACACAGCTGCATTGTCTATTTATTCCCACTCCCTGAGAGACCAACCAAAGCAGAGGCGGGAAAAGAACGAGCCTTGCACCCTGCCGCGTCCAATGCGCTACTTAGGGCGATGACTGTACAACCCGCGCACAGAACGATCCACAAAGTCGTTCCACTCCCAGGCAGCGCCGGTTCCACAGGCTCCAATGCATTGTGACATCAACAGTTTACAACACCAATTGCCTGCTGGATACCTCAGCTACAAACTCCCTATTACGCGTACCGCCTGGGAAAAGCTTTCATGGTCATGGGAAGCACCACAATCAAAACCTTATGCAGCAAAACGCTACGTCATTACACCATTTACTCTGGCTACTACTGCAGATGCGACCTCAGATAGTCGACTTCCACGCATTCACACTATACCCCACTGCGTGACGCTCACACAATGTCGCAAGTCCCCAACTCACTGCCCGCCAGCGTGGCTACAACGCAACTTGACAAGCTTCTACTTCAACTTAAAAAATACATCTGCAAGACCCACCTCGATTTTAATTTGAGTGAGATGCGTCAACCACCCAAGAGTCTCATGCTGCGGCTGTGCGTCGGCAATACCAACTCATTGCCGTCGCCAGCATGTGCCTCCTATCATTTGCAAGCATGTCTTATGTGCGCGTCAAGCCTGCAACACGCCTGCTAAAATGATACTTGCCTTGCTCCACACACCCTTCCGTTGGGAGTAGGTGTGCAGCACGTCTGAGTGGTGTACTACCAGGTTCACCGGTGAACCTTGTGGTCCACCACTCACAAAGACGTGCTGCACACTTACTCCCAACGTTTTCCAGTGCCGAAATGAACACGTTTCATGTAGATTAGAATTCGCGAAGAAAGAGATGCCAGGGGAACAGTTAATTGGCAGCAGCTACTAAGCCTTTCCGACTCAATGCTGCCAGTACCCACGCAGTGTCGTACACGCGTTAACAACTCGCTGCCGCCGCTCATGGCTCGCTGCTCACCCTACATCTCGCCTCTGCTCTTGCCAAAACTTTTCCATTCACTGTTTGCAAACGCACAAAATTGATTCGACGCAACTGAGAAGCAGCGTCCTCTATCCGGCAGAATGCCACCTGCAGTACCATTCCCTCCATCCCAACACAATCCACCGCTTGGCTTTGTGTCATTTGATCAAACACCAGCACGCACTATCTGATGTGCATCATCACGCAGACCAGAAGCAGCTCACCTCCACTTAAAGAAGGCGTACCCTACTACTGGCAGCAAGCAATGTTGAACGCACCAACACGCAAACAGACGACGCCACGAATCCACATCGAACCTTTGTTTCCGCATAATCTTCCAAGGATAGGAACCCGTGTAGTATACAAGGACCGAGTTGTAAACGCATGCGTGCATCTGGAAAGCGAGCAAGGCAACACGGCTACTGTTCCGCTTTTAAAGTGTCGCATGGTACTTGACAATTGAGTGGAGGCGTTGCATTCACCCAGCTAAAAATGTCAAGGCTCCATGTAAGGGTGTAGTTTGCGCAAGCCCCCACCCGCGGTCTGCAGAGGAGCAAAGCAAAATGCTTTGCACGCGCAACTGCTGAAGTACCAAGACAAAAATTTCGGCTCGAACGTATCTTACTTATCAAACTAAAAAGAAGAGCCGTCTACGCAATATCGCTCAGCCCCTTGTCCAGTTAGCCTAAAACCACCGCACTGCCTGGGAGATATGGTGTGACAAAAACAATAGTGGGATTCTCTTCATACACCAGATCATCTCGCCTGGTGTCCGCACGTACGCCAGAGGCATATCCTGGCACAGCATTAAGCACAGCATGTTGAACGGAGAAAGCAAGTTCAGAAGAAAATCAAAGTTCTCCAGTACGTCAACTGAGCCGAGCATCAGCAACCCTGGCTCGAACGGGCTCCTTCGCATCTCCTATGCACCAGCAGGTGCAATTACTCCACAGTCAAATCAAGCAATAATCGCTCTACTCGCTTTCCGCAGATCACCTGCTTGCCTTTATTGTACACTCCGCACGCACAACTTGGTTCGTCTTTCGTAGCCATTGTTGACCATGGTGTTCTTCTTAGTTCAAGCCACCCATATTTACGCATCATTATGTTCCCTCACAAACAAAATCAGATGCAATTCCCACAGAGCGCTGACCGCCACAGTTGCACCGTCTGTTTATCCCCACTGTCTGGACGATCAATCAAAGCCAAAACAGGAAAAGAACGAGCCTTGCACCTGCCTCCGTCCACTGCGCTATTTACGCGATGAGTGGATAACCCGGGTACAGAAAGATCCACAAAGGCGGTCTAGTCCCACGCAGCGGGCTTCGAAATCTCCAATGCATTGTGAGCGAAACAGCTTTACAACTCCCATGGCCTGCTCGAAACCTCCGATACAAACATATTCAACATTCCTGTTACGCATCCCGTCAACGGCAAGGTTTCATGGTCACGAAAAGAATCATCGACAAAGCCTTGAGCAGCACAGCGCCGCGTCATCACATCATTTGCTCTGGCCACTACTGTAGCTGCGACCCCAGATAATCAACGTCCACGCATTCACACTAGACCCCACTGCGTGACGCTCACACAATGTCTCAAGTCCCCAACTCACTGCTCGCCAGCCCGGCTACAACGCAATCTGCAAGCTTCTACCTCGACTTGGAACATACATCTGCAAGACCCACCTCGATTTTGATTCGAGTGAGATGCGTCAACCACCCACGAATCTCATGTCGCGGCTGTGCGTCAGAAATATCAACTTATTGCCCTACCCTGCATGTGCCTCCCAGCATTTGCAAAGATGTCTTATTTGCGCGTCAACCCTGCAACGCGCCCCCTAAATAAATACTCGCCTTGCTCCACACACACCCTCCCTGGTGAACCCTGCGGTCCACCACTCACAAAGACGTGCTGCATACCTACTCCCAACGTTTTCCAGGGCCGACATAAACACATGTCACCTAAATCAAAATTCCCGGGGAAACAGCTGCCAGGGTAACGGTCCATTGGCAGAGCTACTGAGCTTCTCCGGCCCAATGCTGCTAGTACTCACGCAGTATCGTACACGCGTCAACACCTCACTATCTGCGCACCCACCTCGCTGCTCTTCCCAAGCGTCAGCTTCGCTATGCTTCGCTATCTCCGATATTTCTACAGTCACCCTTTCCTGTTAACTCACACAGCTGTTTCGACACACCTCGAAAGCAATGTCAAGATAGCCTCCCGCCTGCAATGCCATTTCATTCAACCAAACACACTGCACCGCTACAAAAGTGATTAGTAGTGTGTTATTCAATCAAACACCAAAACGCACTGCCCGACACTAACCGTCGGGCAAAACATCCATGTCTTATTCGTACTTAAACACGCACTCTGCTACAGGCTGCAAGTAATGTTGGGCGCACCAAAACGCAATCAGACGACGCGCTGAGTCCATATCGAACCCCTGTTTCTGCATAATCTTCCGAAAATTCGAAAGCTTCTCACATAAAACGAGCTGGCTTGTAACTGCATGAGTGCGTCTGGAGAGCAAGCAAAGTCACCCAGCTACTGTTGCGCATATAACGTGTTGCATAGTACCTAAAACGTCACTGGACACGCTGCATTCATTCTGTTCAAAATGTCAAAGCTCCAAATAAGAGTGTAGTTTGTGCAAGACCCCATCCGCGGTCTGCGGAGGAACAGAACAAAACGCTTTGCAAGCGCGACTGCTGCACGTACTAACACAGAGTTTCCGGCTCCAACTAATCCTACTGATCAAACTAAAAATACCAGCTGTTTACGCAACATCGGTCAGCTGCTTGTCCAGTCGGCCTAAAGACACCTCACATCCTGTGTCCGCACGTACGCCAGCAACACATCCGGGCACGATACTACACACAGCATGTTGAAAGGATAAAACTCAGGCAGAAGAAAATCGGAATTCCCCAATACGCCATCCGACCCGAACAACGAACACCCTTAACTCGACCTTCCTACTTGGCATGACGCGTGCAACAGCATTTGCAACTACTCCACAATCAAATCAAGTAACACTAGCTCCACTGGCTTTCCGAAAATCACCTGCTTGCCTATCGCAAACACAACATGGTTCGTCTTTCGTAACGTCTCGTGACCAAGTAGTTCTTCCTAATTCAAGCGCATCCATATTTACGTATCATTATCTTACGTCGATCAGAAACAATGTCAAATACGATTCCCACAAGTTACTGACCGCCACGGTTGCATTGGCTATTCATTCTCACTGTCTGAGCCATCAATCAACGCTGAGGCGGGAGAAGAAGACGCCTTGCACCCGGCTCTGTCCTATGTGCTATTTACGCGATGAGTGTATAGCCCACGCACAGAACGATCCACTAAGGCGCTCTACTCCCATGCCGCAGGTTTCCACAGGCTCCAATGCATTGCGACATCAACAGCCTTACAACACCCATCGCCTGCTGGACCCCTCAGTTACAAACTCCCTGTTACACATACCGTCTAGAAACAAGGTTTCATTGTCACGGGAAGCACCGTGGTCAAATCTCTATGCAGCACAGAGCTGCGTCATTACACCATTTGCTCTGGCCACTACTTCAGCTGCGACCACAGCTAATCCATTTCCACGCATTCACACTACTCCCCACCGCGCAACGCTCACCCAATGTCGCAAGTGCCCAACTCACTGCTCGTCAGCCCGGCCACAACGCAACTTGCAAGCTTCTACTTCAACTTAGAAAATACATCTGCAAGACCCACTCCGATGTGAAGTGAAGTGAGATGCTCAATCACTCATGTTGCGACTGTGCATTGGCAAGATCAACTCATCGCCCTCCCCAGCATGTGCCTCCTATCATTTGCAAGCACATTTCATTTTCGTGTCAAGCCTGCGGCACGCCTCCTAAATAAATACCTTGCTCCACACACACCCTTAATGGTGCAGCCTGTGGTCCACCACTCACAAAGACGTTGACGGTGCCGAAATGAACACATGTCACCTTAATCAAAATTCCCGGAGAAAGAGCTGCCAGGGAAACAGTCCATTGACAGCAGCTACTGCGCTCCTTCGGCCCAATGCTGCCAGTACTGACGCAGTGTCGTACACGCGTTAACAACTCACTGTCGCCGCTCATGGCTCGCTTCTCATCCCATGTCTCGCCTCCGCCCTCGCCAAAGCGTCTACAGTCACGCTTGTTTTGCAAGCGCACACAGCTGTTTTCACACAGGTAAGAATCAGGTTGCCAAGCCCGTTTTTTCAAGGCGGCATGCCACATGCTCCAACCCAATACACTGCACCGCTGCGATCGCAACTGGACTGGTGTCTTTGGATCAAATACCAGCACGCACTATCTGACATCCATCCTCCTCCACACAAGAAACGGCTCACCTCTACCTAACCGCGTACGCTACTACAGGCAGCAAGCTATGTTGGATGCATCAACACGCAAACAGACGACGCCACGAATCCATATCAAACCTTTGTTTCTGCATAATCCTGCATAATCCTCCAAGAATTGGAGCCCGTGTAGTATACAACAGATTGAGTTGTTAAGGCATGTGTGCGTCTGGAACGCAAGCAAGGTGAGGCAGCTACTGTTTGGCTCCTAAAGTGTCGCATGGTACTTGACAACTGACTGGAGGCGTTGCATTCATCCAGTTAAGAATGTCACGGCTCCACGTAAGAGTGGACTTTGCGCATGCCCCCACCCGCGGTCTGCAGAGAAGCAAGGCAATATACTTTGCACGAGCAACTGCTCCAAGTACCAAGACACAAATTCCGGCTCCAACCTATTCTACTGATTATACGAAAAGTGCCAGCCCTCTACCCAAGATCGGTTGGCTGCTTGTCCAGTCAGCCTAAAACCACCGCACTGCCTGGGAGATATGGTGTGACAATGACAACAATAGTGCGATTCTCTTCAAACTCCGGGCCAAGTCGTACGGTGTCCGCTCGTACGCCAGCAACACATCCTGGCACAGGACTACACACAGCATGCCGAGCCGATGGAAATCATGCAGAGAAAACTATCTGAATACGTCGACTGGGCCGAGCAACGAACAGATCTGGTGCGAACGGGCTACTCTGCATATCGCATGCACCCGCAGGTGAAGCCACTCCATAACTTGATCAAGCAATAATCGCTCTACTCGCTTTCCGAAAATCACCTGGATGCCTTTTGTACACTCCCCACGCAAAACTTGGGTCGTCTTTCATAACGTCTTGTGACCAAGTAGTTCTTCCTAATTCAAGGGCATCCATATTTACGTATCATTATCATACGTCGATCAGAAACAATGTCAAATACGATTCCCACAAGTTACTGACCGCCACAGTTGCATTGGCTATTCATTCTCACTGTCTGAGCCATCAATCAACGCTGAGGCGGGAGAAGAAGACGCCTTGCACCCGGCTCTGTCCTATGTGCTATTTACGCGATGAGTGTATAGCCCACGCACAGAACGATCCACTAAGGCGCTCTACTCCCATGCCGCAGGTTTCCACAGGCTCCAATGCATTGCGACATCAACAGCCTTACAACACCCATCGCCTGCTGGACCCCTCAGTTACAAACTCCCTGTTACACATACCGTCTAGAAACAAGGTTTCATTGTCACGGGAAGCACCGTGGTCAAATCTCTATGCAGCACAGAGCTGCGTCATTACACCGTTTGCTCTGGCCACTACTTCAACTGCGACCACAGCTAATCCATTTCCACGCATTCACACTACTCCCCACCGCGCAACGCTCACCCAATGTCGCAAGTGCCCAACTCACTGCTCGACAGCCCGGCCACAACGCAACTTGCAAGCGTCTACCTCAACTTGCAAAATACATCTGCAAGGCCCACCTCGATGTGAAGTGAAGTGAGATGCTCAATCACTCATGTTGCGACTGTGCATTGGCAAGATCAACTCATCGCCCTCCCCAGCATGTGCCTCCTATCATTTGCAAGCACATTTCATTTTCGTGTCAAGCCTGCGGCACGCCTCCTAAATAAATACCTTGCTCCACACACACCCTTAATGGTGCAGCCTGTGGTCCACCACTCACAAAGACGTTAAGCACACCTATCCCCAACGTTTTCCGGTGCCGAAATGAACACATTTCACCTTAATCAAAATTCCCGGAGAAACAGCTGCCAGGGAAACAATCTATTGGCAGCAGCTACTGAGCTCCTTCGGCCCAATGCTGCCAGTACTGACGCAGTGTTTCGACCCAGTGCTGCCAGTACTAACGCAGTGTCGTACACAAGTTAACAACTGCCAGTACTCACGCAGTGTCGTACACAAGTTAACAACTCACTGCCGCTGCACATGGCTCGCTTCTCACTCCACGTCTCGCCTCCGCCCTCGCCAAAGCGTCTACAACCACGCTTGTTTACAAACTCACACGGCAGTTTCGACGCAACTGAGGAGCAGCGTCCTCTATTAAATAGCATGCCACCAGCAATGCGATTGCCATCATCCCAATACACTGCACCGCTGCAATCGCAACTGGACTGATGTCTTTCGATCAAACACCAGCACTCACTATCTGACATCCATCATGCAGACCAGAAACGACTCACTTTTATTTAACGGCGAACGCTACTACAGGCAGCACTCAATGTTGGATGCACCAACACGCAAACAGGCGACGCCACGAATCCACGTCAAACCTTTGTTTCTGCACAATCGTCCAAGGATTGGAACCCGTTTAGTATACAACGGACTGAGCTGTAAAGGCATGCGTGCGACTGGAAAGCAAGCAAGGTCACCCAGCTACTGTTCGGCTTCTAAAGTGTCGCATGGTACTTGACAATTGACTGGAGGTGTTGCATTCATCCAGTTAAAAGTGTTAAGGCTCCATGTAAGGGTGTAGTTTGCGCAAGCCCCCACCCTCGGTTTGCACAGTTCCAAAGCAGCATACTTTGCGACTGCTGCAAGTACCGAGACACAAATTCTGGCTCCAACGTATCTTAGTGATCAAACTAAAAAGAAGAGCCGTTTACGCAACAGCGTTCAGCTGCTTGTCCAGTTAGCCTAAAGTCACCGCACTGCCTGGGAGACATGCTCTGATAAAGATAACAATAGTGGGATTCTCTTCGTACACCGGGCCATGTCGTACGGTGTCGGCACGTTCGCCAGAGGCATATCCAAACACAACATTCAACACAGCACGTTGAGCGGATAAAGCAAGTGCAAAAGAAAATTGAAGTTCCCGAAGACCTCAGCTAAGCCGAGCAACGAACACCTGTAACTCGATCTTGCTAGTCCGCATGTCCTATCCACCTGCAGGTTCAACTACTCCACAGTCAAGTCAAGCAATAATCGCAATAATCGCTCTACTCGTTTTCTGCAAATCACCTGCTCGCCTATATTGTACACTCCGCACGCACAACTTGGTTCGCCTTTCGTAACCTCTCGTGACCTTGGACTTCTCCCTAGTTCAAGCGCATCCATATTTACGCATCATCATCTTATTTCCCTCGCAAACAGAATCAGACACAATTCCCACAAAGTGCTGGCCGCCACAGTTGCACTGCCTATTTATTCTCACTCCCTGAGAGATCAACCAAAGCTGAGACGGGAAAAGAACGAGCCTTGCACCCAGCCTTGTCCAATGCGATGCTTAAGCAATGAGTGGATAGCCAACGCAGCGAACGATCTTCAATGGCGCTCTATTCCCATGCAGCGCGGTTTCCACAGGCTCCAATGCATTCTGACCAAAACAGTTTTACAGCGCCCATCGTCTGCTGGATCCCTCAATTTACAAACTCCGTATTACGCATACCGCCTGGGAAAAGGCTTCATGGTCACGGAAAGGAGCATCGTCAAACCTTTATGCAGCACAGGTCTGCGTCATCATGCTATTTGCGCTTGCCACTACTGCAGCTGCAATCACAGCTAATCTATTTGCACGCATTCACACCAGACCCCACTGTGTGACGCTCACACAATGTCGCAAGTGCCCAACTCACTGCCCACCAGCCCAGCTACCGCACAGCGTGCGAACTACTATTTTAACTTTGACCATACATCTGCAAAACCCACCTCGATTTCAATTCGAGATGCTTCAACCACACATCGGCAAGATCAACTCATCGCTCTCGTCAGCATGTACCTTGTATTATTTATAAGTATATTTCATTCGCACGTTAAGCGCACACAAAAATATACTCGGATGATTCGAAGTTTCCAAATGGCTACTCGTCCTTCTCCACACAGACCCTTCCTGGTGAAACCTGCGGTCCACCACTCACAAAGACGTGATGCATACCTACTCCCAACGTTTACCAGTGCCGAAATGAACACATGTCGCCTAAATCAAAATCTCCGAGAAAAGAGCTGCCAGGGGAACGGTCCATTGGCAGAGCTAATGAGCTCCTCCGGCCCAAAGCTGCCAGTACTCACGCAGTATCGTACTCGCGTTAACAACTCGCTGCCGCCGCTCATGGCTCGCTTCTCATCCTATGTTTGGCCTCCGCTCTACCCAAAACGTCTACAGTCACGCTTCTTTGCAAATGCACAAAGCTGTTTCGATACATCTAACAAGCAGGATGCTCAGTCCCTTTTTTCAACACAGCATGCCACCTGCAATGCCATTTCCTCCAACCAAACACAGTACAACGCTACAAACGTGATTGTTCTTGCGTCATTCGGTCCAACACCAGCACGCACTACCTTACATCCATCATCATACATTCGAGTAACGGTTCACTCCTACTTAAGGGCGTACGTTGCTACAGGCAGTAAGCAATGCTAGACGCACCAACACGGAAACAGACGACGCGACAAGGCCATATCAAAGCTTTGTTCATGCATAATCTCCCAAGAATTCGAAACCTTCTAGCAGAACACGAACTAAATTGTAAAGGCATGCGTGCGTCTGGAGAGCAAGCAAGGTCACCCAACTACTGTTCCGCCTTTAAAGTGTCGCATGGTACTTGACAATTGACCTGAGGCGTTGCGTTCATCCAGCTAAATTTGTGAAGACTCCAAATAAGAGTGTAGTTTGCGCAAGCCCCCACCCGCAGTCTGCAGAGGAGCAAAGCAAAATGCTTTGCACGCGCGACTGCTGAAGTACCAAGACACAAATTCCGGCTCCAGCGTATCTTACTGATCAAACTAAAAAGAAGAGCCGTCTACGCAACATCGCTCAGCTGCTTGTTCAGTCGACCCAAAACCACCGCACTCCCTGCGTGATAACATGGAACGAAGACGACAATAGCGCGCTTCTCTTTAAACACACGGGCCATCTCGCCTGGTGTCCGCACGGACGTCAGAGGCATATCCTGGCACAGCATCAAACACAGCATGTTGAGCAGACAAAACACATGCAGAAGAAAATCGAAGTTCCCCAATAGGTGAGCCGAGCCGAGCAAGGAACACCCTCAACTCAATATTGCTACTCCGCACGTCCTATGCGGCAGCAGGTGCGACTACTCCACAAACAAATGAAGCAATAATCGCTCTACTCGCTTTCCGAAAATCACCTGCTGGCCAATACTGTACACTTAACGTACACACAAGTTGATTCGCCTTTCGTAACTTCTCGTGAACAAGTAATTCTGTGTAGTTAATGCGCATCCATATTTACGCACAAACAACTTGGTTCGTCTTTCGCAACCTCGCGTGACCAAGTAGTTCTTCCTAGTTCATGCGCATCCGTATTTACGCATTTTATCTGACGTCCCTCACAAAGAAATCAGACACAATTGCAACAAAGTGCTGACCGCCACAGTTGCACTGTTTGTTCATTCTCACTGTCTGAGACGTCAACCAAAACTGAGACGGGAGAAGAGAGAACCTGGCATCCGGCCCCGTCCAATGCGTTGCTTACGCGGTAAGTGGATAGACCGCACAAATAACGATCCACTAAGGCGCTCTACTCCCATGCAGCGGGTTTCCACAGGCTCCAATGTATTATCAGGGAAACAGCTTTACAATACCCATCGCCTGCTGGACCACTCAGGCGCTCTACGTCCATGCAGCGGGTTTCCACAGGCTCCAATGCATTGTGACATCAACAGCCTTACAAAACCCATCGCCTGCTGGATGCCTCAGCTGCAAACTCCCTTTTACACATACCGTCTACAGATAATGTTTCATGTTCATGGGAAGTACCATGGTAAAACCTCTATGCAGCGCATCGTTCCGTCGTTACACCATTTGCTCTGGCCACTACTTCAACTGCGAGCACAGCTAATCCATTTGCACGCATTCACACTAGACCCCACTGCATGGCGCTCACACAATGTCGCAAGTGCCCAACTCACTGCCCGCCAGTCCAGCTACCGGACACCGTGCAAGCTTCTATTTCAACTTACAAAATACATCTGCCAGACCCACCTCGATTTCAATTCGAGTGAGATGCTTCAAACCACCTACAACTCTCATGTTGCGACTGTGCATCGGCAAGACCAACTCATCGCCGTCGCCAGGACGTGCCTCCTATCATTTGCAGACATGTCTTGTTTGCGCGTCAAGCCTCCTAAATAAGTATCCGCCTCGCTCCACACACACCCTTAATGGTGCGCCCCGCAGTCCACCACTCACAAAGACGTGCTGCACACCTACTCCCAACGTTTTCCCGTGCCAACATGAACACATGTCACTTAAATCGAAATTCCAGGGAAACGAGCTCCCAGGGAAACAGTGTATTGGCAGCAGCTACTGAGCTCCCTCGGCCCAATGCTGCCAGTACTCACGCAGTGTCGTACACGCATTAACAACTCACTGCCGCTGCTCATGGCTCGCTGCTGACCATACATCTCGTCTCTGCTCTTGCCAAAACTTCTACAGTGACGGTTGTTTGCAAACGCACAAAATTGTTTCGACGCATCTAAGAAGCAGCGCCCTCAACCTAACAGCATGGCACCTGCAATGCCATCTCCTTCATCCCACTACACTGCACCGCTGTAAACGTAACTGGCCTGGTGTCATTCGATCAAACACCAGTACGCACTATCTGACATCCATCCTTCTTCACACGAGAACCGGCTCATTTCTACTTAAAGGTGTACGCTACTACTGGCAGCAAGCAATGTTGGACGCACCAACACGCAAACAGACGACGCGCTGCATCCACATCAAACCATTGTTTCTGCACAATCGTAAAACGATGCGAAGCCTTCTAGCATTAAACGAACTGGATTGTAAAGGCATGCGTGTGTCTGGAGAGCAAGCAAGGTCACCCAGCTACTGTTCGGCTTCTAAAGTGTCGCATGGTACTTGACAACTGACTGGAGGCATTGCATTCACCCAGCTATATTTGTCAAGACTCCAAATAAGGGTGTAGTTTGCGCAGGCCCCCACCCGCGGTCTGCGGAGTAGCAAAGCGAAGTACTCTGCACGCGCGACTGCTGCAAGTATCGAGGCACAAATTCCGGCTCCAACGAATCTTACTGCTCAAACTAAGAAGAACAGCCGTTTACTCAACATCGAGCAGCTGCTTGTCCAGTCAGCCTAAAACCACCGCACTGCCTGGGAGATATGGTGTGACAATGACAACAATAGTGCGATTCTCTTCAAACTCCGGGCCAAGTCGTACGGTGTCCGCTCGTACGCCAGCAACACATCCTGGCACAGGACTACACACAGCATGCCGAGCCGATGGAAACCATGCAGAGAAAACTATCTGAATACGTCGACTGGGCCGAG
The DNA here is from genome assembly GCF_000499545.2 of Eimeria tenella. Taxonomy (NCBI): domain Eukaryota; phylum Apicomplexa; class Conoidasida; order Eucoccidiorida; family Eimeriidae; genus Eimeria; species Eimeria tenella. The sequence continues at coordinate 502,629 of NW_013543334.1, read as the reverse complement.
CAACGAACAGATCTGGTGCGAACGGGCTACTCCGCATATCGCATGCACCCGCAGGTGAAGCCACTCCATAACTTGATCAAGCAATAATCGCTCTACTCGCTTTCCGAAAATCACCTGGATGCCTTTTGTACACTCCCCACGCAAAACTTGGGTCGTTTTTCATAACGTCTTGTGACCAAGTAGTTCTTCCTAATTCAAGGGCATCCATATTTACGTATCATTATCATACGTCGATCAGAAACAATGTCAAATACGATTCCCACAAGTTACTGACCGCCACAGTTGCATTGGCTATTCATTCTCACTGTCTGAGCCATCAATCAACGCTGAGGCGGGAGAAGAAGACGCCTTGCACCCGGCTCTGTCCTATGTGCTATTTACGCGATGAGTGTATAGCCCACGCACAGAACGATCCACTAAGGCGCTCTACTCCCATGCCGCAGGTTTCCACAGGCTCCAATGCATTGCGACATCAACAGTCTTACAACACCCATCGCCTGCTGGACCCCTCAGTTACAAACTCCCTGTTACACATACCGTCTAGAAACAAGGTTTCATTGTCACGGGAAGCACCGTGGTCAAATCTCTATGCAGCACAGAGCTGCGTCATTACACCATTTGCTCTGGCCACTACTTCAACTGCGACCACAGCTAATCCATTTCCACGCATTCACACTACTCCCCACCGCGCAACGCTCACCCAATGTCGCAAGTGCCCAACTCACTGCTCGTCAGCCCGGCCACAACGCAACTTGCAAGCTTCTACTTCAACTTAGAAAATACATCTGCAAGACCCACTCCGATGTGAAGTGAAGTGAGATGCTCAATCACTCATGTTGCGACTGTGCATTGGCAAGATCAACTCATCGCCCTCCCCAGCATGTGCCTCCTATCATTTGCAAGCACATTTCATTTTCGTGTCAAGCCTGCGGCACGCCTCCTAAATAAATACCTTGCTCCACACACACCCTTAATGGTGCAGCCTGTGGTCCACCACTCACAAAGACGTGCTGCACACCTACTCCCAACGTCTTCCAGTGCCGACATGAACACATGTCCTCTAAATCAAATACCCGGGAAGAGAACTGCCAGAGGAACGGTCCATTGGCAGCAGCTACTGCGCTCCTTCGACCCAATTTTGCCAGTACTCATGCAGTGCCGTGCATGCGTTAACAACTCACTGCGGCTGCACATGGCTCCCTTCTCACTCCACGTCTCGCTTCTGCTCTCGCTAAAGCTTTTAGAGTCACCCTTCTTTGCACACTCACACAAAGGCACAAATAAGAAACAGCGTCCTCACTCCGGTGGCACGCGACCTGCAATGCCATCTCCTTCGATCCAACACAATGCGCCGCTGCAAACCTAATTGGCGTTGTCATTTTGATCAAACGCCAGTACGCACTATCTGACATCCATCCTCATTCAGGCGAGAAACAGCTCACATATACTTAAAGAAGACATACATTAAAGAAGGCGGACCGTACTACAAACAGCAAACAGTGTTGGACGCGCCAACACGCAAACAGACGACGCCACGAATCCACGTCAAACCTTGGTTTCTGCAGAATCGTCCAACGATGCGAAGCCTTCTAGCATAAAACGCACTGGATTGTAAAGGCATGCGTGCGTCTGGAGAGCAAGCAAGGTCACCCACGTTCGGCTGCTAAAGTGTCGCATGGTACTTGACAACTGACTGGATGCATTGTATTCATCCAGTTAAAAGTGCTAAGGGTCCATGTAAGAGTGTAGTTTGCCCATGCCCCCACCCGCGGTCTGCGCAGGTCCAAAGCAGCATATTTTGCGACTGCTGCAAGTACCGAGACACAAATTCCGGCTCCAACATATCTTACTGATCAAACTAAAAAGAACAGCCGTCTACGTAACAGCTTTCAGCTGCTTGTCCAGTTAGCCTAAAACCACCTTACTGCCTGGGAGATATAGTGTGACAAAAGCAACAACAGTGTGATTCTCTTCATACACCGGGCCATGTCGTACGGTGTCCGCACGTACGCCAGCAGCACATCTCGCCACAACATTAAACACAGCATGTTGAGCGGAAAACGGAAATGCAGTAGAGAATCCAAGTTTCCCAGTACGTCAATGAGTCGAGCAGCGAAGAGCCCTGGCTCGACCAGGCTACTCCGCATATCGTATGCACCTGCACGTGCAACCACTCCACAACTTGGCCAAGCAATAATCACTCTACTCGCTTTCCAAAAATCACCTGATCGCCTATGTTGTACACTCAACGCGCACACAACTTGATTCGCCTTTCGTAACTTCTCGTGACCAAGTAGTTCTGTTTAGTTAATGCGCATTCATATTTACGCATCATTATGTCACGTCCCTCACAAAAAGAATCAGATAGACATCCAACAAAATGCTGACCGCCACAGTTGCATTGGCTATTTATTCCCACTGTCTAAGCGCCCAGTGAAAGCCGAAACGGTAGGAAAGAAAGCCTTGCACCCGGCTCCGTCCAATGCGCTACTTACGCCATGTGTGGACAACCCACTCGAAAAACGATCCACTAGGGTGCTCTACTCCCATGCAGTGGGCTGCCACAGCCTCCAATGCATTGTGACATCAACAGCTTTACAACACGCATCGTCCGCTGGATCCCTCAGTTACAAGCGTGTTGAACCTCCTCGCTACACATACCGTCTGGAGACAAAATTTCATGGTCACGGGGGATACCACCTTCAAACCTTTATGGAGCACAACGCCGCGTCGTCACACCATTTGCTCTGGTCACTACTAAAACTGTGACCACAGTACATCTACGTTCACACATTAACACTAATACCCACTGCGTGACGCTGACATATAGCCGCAAGTGCTCAACACACTGTCCTTCAGTCCGGCTACAGCGCAACATGCAAGCTACTGTTTCAACTTTCAGAATACATCTGCAAGACCCACCCCGATTTCAACATAAGTGATATGCTTCAACCATCCGCAACTCTCATGTTGCAACTATGCGTCGGCAAGATCAACTCATCGCCCTCCCCTGCATGTGCATCCTAGCATTTGCGAACATGTCTTATTTGCGCGTCAAGCCTGCAACACTCACAAAGACGCGCTGGACACCTACTCCCATTTTCCAGTGCCGAAATGAACACATTTCACCTAAATCGAAATTCTTGGAAACAGAGCAGCCGGGGAAAAAGTCTATTGGCAGCAGCTAGTGAGCTGCTTCGACTCAATGCTGCCAGTACTCTCGCAGTGTCGCGTATGCATTACGAACTTACTGCCGGCGCACACAGCTCGCTTCTGACCCCACTTCTCGCCTCTGCTCTCGCCAAAGCTTCTACAGTCACGCTTGTTTGCAAACGTACAAAATTGTTTCGACACACCTAAGAAGCAGGGTGCTCAGTCGGTTGTTTTCCAAGGCAGCATGCCACCTGCAATGCCATTCCTTTCATCCCAACACAATGCACCGCTGCAAACGTGATTAGCCTTGCGTCATTCGATTCAACACCTCCACATACCATCTTAGTTCCACCGTCATGCAGACGACAGCTCGCTCACGTCAACTCGAAAGCGCATTTTTCCTACAAGCAGCGCGCACTGTTGGACGCGCCAGCACGCAAACAGATGACGCCACAAATCCACATCAAACCTTTGTTTCTGCACAATCGTCCAACGATGCGAAGCCTTCAAGAATAAAACGAACTGAGCTGTAAAGGTATGCGTGCGTCTGAATGCAAGCAAGGTAACCCAGCTACTACTCCACTTCAAAAGTGTCTCATGGTACCTGAAACGTCACTGAACGCGCTGGACTCATCCAGTTGAAATTGTAAAGGCCCCAAATAAGGGTGTAGTTAGTTCCCACCCGCGGTCCGCAGAAGAGCAAAGCAAAACACTTTGCGGGCGCGACTGCTGCAAGTATCAAGACACCGATTCCGGCTCCAACATATCCTACTGACCAAACTAAAAATACCAGCTGTCTACGCAACATCGGCCAGCTGCTTTTCCAGTCGGCCTTGAACCACCGCACTGGCTGAGTGATTGCATGTGACGGAGACAACAATACTGCGCCTGTTTTCATAACCCGGGCCATCTCGTCTGGTGTTCGGACGTGCGCCAGCAACAAATCCCGGTACGGCATTAAACACAGCACGATGAACGGATAAAACTCATGCAGAAGAAAACTGAAGTTCCCCAACATGTCAGCTGAGCCAAGCAACGCAGAGCCGTAGCACGAACGAGCTACTCCAGATGTCCTATTCAACAGTGGTTGCAACTACTCCACAACTAAATCGAGTTACAATCGATCTACCCGGTTTCCGAAAATCAACTGCTGGCCTATATTGCACGCACCGCAGACACAACTGTGCCCGCCTTCCGTAGCATCTCGTGAACTTGTAAATCTTCCTAGCTCAAGCGCATCCACATTTACGCAGCATTATATTAGGCCTCACAAACAGAATGAGATACAATTCCAGCAAAATAATGACTGACAAAGTTGCGGTGCCTATTTATTCTCACTGTCTGAACGATCAAAGGTGAAACAGGCAAAGAAGGAGCCTTGCACCCGGCCCCGTCAAATGCGCTACTTACACGATGACTGGATAACCCACGCAAAGAACTTCCACTAAGGCGCTCTACTCTAATGGAGCGGTCTTTCACAGGCTCCAATGCATTGTGACATCAACTGCTTTACAACACCCGTCGCCTGCTGGATTCCTCAGCTACAAGCGAGTTCAACCTTCCTGTTGTGCACCGCGTCTAGTGCCAAAGCTCCATGGTCACAAGATGTAGCATCGACAAACCTTTATGCAGCACAGAGCTGCGTCATTACACCATTTGCTCTGGCCACTACTGCAACTGCGACCATTATTTATCTGTTTCCACGCATTCACACAACACCCCACTGCGCAACGCTCACCAATTGTCGCAAGCGCCTAACTCACTGCCCGCCATCCTGGCTACAACGCAACTTGCAAGCTTCTACTTGATGCATCTGCAAGGCCCACTTTGATTTCAAGTGGAGTGAGATGCTTCAACCACCCACGACTCTCATGTTGCAACTATGCGTCGGCAAGATCAACTCATCGCCCTCCCCAGCATGTGCCTCCTATCATTTGCAAGCACATTTCATTTTCGCGTCAAGCCTGCAGCACGCCTCCTAAATATATACTCGCCTTGCTCCGCACATACCCTTCCTGGTGCAGCCTGGGGTCCACCACTCACAAAGACGTGCAGCACACCTACTCCCAACGTTTTCCAGGGCCCAAATGAACACCTTTCACCTAAATCGAAATTCCCGGGAAAAGAGCTGCCAGGGAAACAGTCTATTGGCAGCAGCTACTAAGCTCCTTCGACCCAATGCTGCCAGTACTCACGCAGAGTCGCACATGCATTGCGAACTCACTGCCGGCGCACACAGCTCGCTTCTGACCCCACTTCTCGCCTCTCCTCTCGCCGAAGCTTCTACAGTCATGTTTTTTTGCAAACTCACAAAATCGATCCAAAGCACTTTAGAAGCAAGACGTTCAGTCCCTTTTTTCAACGCAGCATGCCACCTGCAATGCCATCTCTTCCACGCCAATATACTGCACCGCTACAAACGTGATTGTTCTTGTGTCATTCAATCAAACACCAGAACGCGCCGCACGACACTGCTCACCAGACAAAACACCACAGCGTATTCGCACTTAAACAAGGACTCTGGCTTACGCAGCAAGCAATGTTGGACACACCAACACGCAAACAGACGACGCGCCAAGTCCACATCATACATTTGTTTCTGCATAATCTTCCAAAGATTCGAAGTCTTCTAGAAACACGCATACTGAGGCGCCACAGCATGGTTCCTCCAAAGTCTTCTGCAATGAATGTAACGCCCCAAATATGAGAAATCTGGACTATTTTCCCTAGCATGCTGCAGAAGCAATAAATTTTGAGATGTGACGGGAAAATGATCCAAGTTTTAGCACGAAGGCGGAAACACTGACGAAAAAGGTGAGAAAAAGCACAAAGAACACGGGAGGGTGGGGGCCAATGAGCTGAGACAGTCAGCCAAATGCAAAATCGAAGACACACTGGTTGGAAGGCACCTGTTGCATCAACGGTCCCGCGCGTCTGGAATGCAAGGCGAGGTAACTCAGCTACTATTAAGCTCTAAAGTGCCGCATGGTGCCCAAACACTGACTGGATGCATTACATTCATCCAGTTAAAAATGCCAGGGTCCCAAATACTAGTGTAGTTTGTGCAAGCTTCCACCAGCGGTCTGCAGAAGAGCAAAGCAAAATACTTTGCACGCGCAACTGCTGCAAGTACGAGACACAAATTCCGACCCTAAATTATCCTACTGACCGAACTAAAAAGACCACCTGTCTACGCAACACCGGTCAGCTGCTTCTCCAGTCGGTATGTATTCGCCCCACTTCCTGAGTGATACCATGTAACAAAAACAATATTGCGCTCCACTTCATAACCCGGGCCATCTCTCTTCGTGTCCGCACGTACGGCAGAAACACATCCTGGCACAGAATTAAACGCAGCATGCTGAAGAGATAAAGCATATGCGGAAGGAAATCGAAACGCCCTATAAGGTCAGCTGAGCAACGAACAGCCCTAGCTCGAACGGGCTACTTCGCGTGTCCTATACAACCGCAAGTGCAACTACTCTAAAATCAAATCAAGCACTGATCGCTCTACTCACTTTCCGCAAGTCACCTGCTCGTCTATAATGCACAGTCCGCGCAGACAGCTTGGTTCACCTTTCGTAGGCTCTCGTGACCAAGTAGTTCCTCCTAGCTCAAGCGCATCCATATTTACGCACCACTATGTTACATTTCTCATTTAAAAAATCAGACACATTTCCGTAAAATACTGACCGCCACAAACTGCCCACTCATTCTCACTGTCTGCGCGATCAATCAACTCCGAAACGGTGAAAAAGAGAGCCTAGCACCCGACGCCGTCCAATGCGCCATTTAGGCGATGAGTCTATCGCCCACCCAGAGAACAAACCACTAAGGCGCTCTACTCCCATGCAGCGATCTTCAATAGGCTCCAATGCATTGTGACCGAAACAGCCTTATAACACTTATCACCAGAAGCACCTCCCCACTACAAACTCCCTATTGCACATACCGCCTGGAGAAAGGGCTTCATAGTCACGGGCAGTACCATGGTCAAACCTCTATGCAGCACAGAGCTGCGTCATTACACCATTTGCTCTGGCCACTACTGCAACTGCGACCACAGCTAATCCATTTCCACGCATTCATACTACTCTCCACCGAGCAACGCTCACCCAATGTCGCAAGCACCCAACTCCAGCTCGCCAGCCCGGCTACAACGCAACTTGCAAGCTTCTACTTTAACTTAAAAAATATATCTGCAAGAACCATTTCGTCTTCAAGTGGAGTGAGATGCTTCAACCACCCACGACTCTCATGTTGCGTCTGTGCGTTGGCAAGATCAACTCATCGCCCTCCCCAGCATGTGCCTCCTAGCATTTGCAAACATGCCTTGTTTGCGCATCAAGCCTGCAACACGCCTCCCAAATAAATACTCGCCTTGCTCCACATCCCTGGTGAACCCTGCGGTCCACCACTCACAAAGACGCGCTGGACACCTACTCCCAACGTTTTCCAGGGCCGAAATGAACACATTTCACCTAAATCAAAATTCCCGGAAACAGAGCAGCCGAAGGAACAGTCTATTGGCAGCATCTGCTAAGCTCCTTTGGCCCAATGCTGCCAGTAATCGCGCAGTGTCGCGTATGCATTACAAACTCACTGCCGGCGCGCACGGCTCACTGCTCACCCCGCGTCTGGCCTCCTGTCTTGCGCATGCTACTAGAGTCATCATTGCTTGCAAGCTCACACAGTTCTTTTGGCACACCTAAGAAGCAGCGTTCTTAGTCATTTTGTTCAAGGCAACATGGTTGATGCAGAGCCCCGCAAACAGACGACGCGCCGAGTCCACATCAAACCTTTGTTCCTGCACAATCTTCCAACAAGACGAATCCCTGCAGTAAAAAACGGCATGCGTGCGTCTGAAAAGCAAGCAAGGTAACACAGCTACTATTCCGCTTCTAAAGTGTCGCATGGTGCCTAAACATTGACTGGAAGCGTTGCATTCATCCAGCTAAAAATGTCAAGGCTCCAAATAAGATTGTAGTTTGTGCAAGCCCCCATGCAGAGGAGCAGACCAAAATACTTTGCACGCGCGACTGCTGCAAGGACCAAGAGAAGACACCGACTCCGGCTCCAACGTATTCTGCTGATCAAACTAAAAGAATAGCCACCTACGCAACATCGGTCAGCTGCTTGTCGAATAGCCGTCGACCCAACATCGGTCAGCTGCTTGTCCGGTCGGCCCAAAACCACCGCACTGCCTGGATGATATCATGTGACGAAGACAACAGTACCGCGTTTTCTTTAAACTCGGGGCCATGTCGCGTGGTGTCCGCACGTATGCCAGCAAAACATCCTGGCACAGAATTACACACAGCATGTTAAATGGATAAAACACATGCAGAAGAAAATCGAAAATCTTCAATACGTCAGCTGAGCCGAGCAACAAACACTCTTAGCTCAGTCTTCCTGCATCACATGTCCTATGCAACAGCAGGTGCAACTACTCAACAATTAAATCAAGTAATATGAGCTCTTCTCACTTTCCGCAAACCACCTTCTTGCCTATACAGTACACTCCGCACACACAGCTTGGTTCGCCTTTCGTATCCTCGCGTGGCCAAGTGGTTCTGTTTAGGTCACGCGCATCCATATTTAGCATCATTATCTTACGTCCCTCACAAACAGAATCAGACACGATTCCCACAAAGTGCTGACCGCCACAGTTGCACTGCTTATTCATTCTCACTGTCTGAGACATCAATTAAAGCTGAAAAGGAAGAAGAAGGGAGCATTGCACGCGGCACGGTCCAATGCGTTACTTACGCAATAAGTGTAAAGCCCATGCACAGAACGATCCATTAAGGCGCTCTACTCCCTTGCAGCGCATTTCCACGGGCTCCAATGCATTGTGAGATCAATATCCCTACAATACCGACCACCCGCTTGATCCCTTAGCTACAAACACCCTACTACACATACCGTCTAGAGTTACATTTTCATGGTCATGGGAAGTACCGTCGTCAAACCTTTATGCAGCAGAGCGCTGCATGATCATGCCACTTGCTCTGGCTACAACTGCAACAGGGACCATTATTTATCTATTTTCACGCATTCACACTACACCCCACTAAGCAACGCTCGCACAATGTCGCGAGCATCCAAAACAGTGCTCGTCAGTCCGGCCAAAATGCAACTTCCAAGCTCCTATTTTAGCCTAGACAACGCATCTGCAAGATCCGTCTCGACTTCGAGTGGAGTGAGAAGCTTCAACCACCCACGACTCTGATGTTGCGACTGCGTGTCGGCAAGATCAACTTATCGCCCCCACCAGCATGTGCCTCCTATCATTTGTAAACATGTCTTTGGGCGTCAAACCTGCAACACTTCTTCTAATTGCAGCCTTTGGAGTTTCCTAAATGTTGCCTTGCTCCGCACACACCCTTCCTGGTGCAGCCTGGGGTCCACCACTCACAAAGACGTGCAGCACACCTACCCCCAACGTTTTCCAGGGCCGAAATGAACACCTTTCACCTAAATCGAAATTCCCGGGAAAAGCGCTGCCAGGGAAACAGTCTATTGGCAGCAGCTACTAAGCTTCTTCGACCCAATGCTGCCAGGACCCACGCATTTTCGCACATGCATTGCGAACTCACTGCCGACCCACACGGCTGGCTGCTCACACCATGTCTCGTCCCCGCTCTCTCCGAGGCCCCTGCTGCCATCCCTGCTTGCAAACGCACGCAGTTGTTTCGACATACCTAAGAAACAAGAAACAGCCTCCTTAGTGCTTTTCGTCAAGGCAACATGCCACCTGCTTCCTCCAACCCAACACACTGCACCGCTACAAACGTTATTGGCCACGTGTTATCCGATCAAGCACCAGCACGCACTAGCTGGAATCCATCGTCGTGCAAACGAGACACGGCGCACCTCTACTTAAAGGCGTACGCTACTACAGGCAGCAAGCAATGCTGGACGCACCAACACGCAAACAGACGACGACGCGCCGAGTCCACATCAAAACTTTGTTCTTGCACAATCTTCCAACAAGACGAATCCCTGCAGTAAAAAACGAACTAAGCTGTAACGGCATGCGTGCGTCTGAAGAGCAAGCAAGGTCACACAGCTACTATTCCGCTTCTAAGGTGTCCCATGGTAATTGATAATTGACTGGGGGCGTTGCATTCATCCAGCTAAAAATGTCAAGGCTCCAAATAAGAGTGTTGTTTGTGCAAGCCCCCAGCCGCAGTCTGCAGAGGAGCAGACCAAAATACTTTGCACGCGCGACTGCTGCAAATACCAAGACAAGACACCGACTCCTGCTCCAACGTACCCTACTGATCAAACTAAAAAGAACAGCTATCTACGCAGCATCGACGCAACATCGGTCAGCTGCTTGTCCGGTCGGCCAAAAACCACCGCACTGCCTGGATGATATCATGTGACGAAGACAACAGTAGCGCGTTTTATTTAAACTCGGGGTCATGTCGTGTGGTGTCCGCACGTATGCCAGCAAAACATCCTGGCACAGGATTACACACAACATGTTAAATGGATAAAATAAATGCAGAAGAAAATCGAAAATCTTCAATACGTCAGCTGAGCCGAGCAACGAATACCCTTAACTCGATCTTCCTACCCCACATGTCCTACTCAACAGCAGGTGCAGACACTCTACAATTTAACCAAGTAACACATGCCGCCTTCCGCAGATCAGATGTTTGTCTACACTGCACACTCCTCCCACACGTTATCACATCATTATGTTACGTCCCTCATAAACAGAAACACACACAACTCCCGCAAACTGCTCACCGCCACAATTATACTGCCTATTCATACTCACTGTCTAAGAGATCAATCAAAGCCGAAACGGGAGAAGAACAAGCCTTGCACCCGGCCCTGCCCATTGCGCCATTTACACAATAAGTGTATAGCCCACGCACAGAACGATCCACTGAGGCGGTCTACTCATCAGAGCAACTCTAGAGGCACACCATTATTTCTTCTCATATGGTTCCCTTAATGCTCTGCAGATAATTAGGAATTTAAAAGCAATTCTGAATGGGGGAGGCTAAGTCTCTAGTAAAATCGGCTTCCCTCCTTTAGCGTGATGGCGCTTGGTCACCCGCAGCCCCACTTAAATCCTCTGGTACTCTTCGGGCAGTAGGATGCCGCCAAATGGTACCAAACATCATACACAAATTGACTCTTATGTATTTATACAAAGGCGAAGCTGAGAAATTGTAAGAACTGGGCCCACAGAGCAAGCTTCCATAAGCACCAATGCATTGTGACCACAACAGGATTATAACAGGTCTAGCCGGTGGGATGCCTTCGCTACAAACGTGTTTAACGTTCCCGCTACACATACCGTCTAGAAACAAGGTCTCATGGTCATGGGAAACACCATCGTCAAACCCTTATGCAGCATTGAGCTGCATCATTACACCATTTGCTCTGGTCACTACTGCACCTGTGGCCACAGTTCATGTACGTTCACGCATCCACACTAGGTCGCACTGCGCAACGCTCACATACAGTCACAAGTGCGCAACACACTGCCCGTCAGCCCGGCCACAACGCAACTTGCAAGCGTCTACCTCAGCTTGCAAAATACATCTGCAAGGCCCACCTCGATTTCAATTCGAGTTAGATCCTTCGACCACCCACGACTCTCATGTCGCGACTGCGCGTCGGCAAGATCAACTCATCGCCCTCCCCAGCATGTGCCTCCTATCATTTGCAAGCACATTTCATTTTCGTGTCAAGCCTGCAGCACGCCTCTTAAATATATACTCGCCTTGCTCCGCACATACCCTTCCTGGTGCAGCCTGGGGTCCACCACTCACAAAGACGTGCAGCACACCTACCCCCAACGTTTTCCAGGGCCGAAATGAACACCTTTCACCTAAATCGAAATTCCCGGGAAAAGCGCTGCCAGGGAAACAGTCTATTGGCAGCAGCTACTAAGCTCCTTCGACCCAATGCTGCCAGGACCCACGCATTTTCGCACATGCATTGCGAACTCACTGCCGACCCACACGGCTGGCTGCTCACACCATGTCTCGTCCCCGCTCTCTCCGAGGCCCCTGCTGCCATCCCTGCTTGCAAACGCACGCAGTTGTTTCGACATACCTAAGAAACAAGAAACAGCCTCCTTAGTGCTTTTCGTCAAGGCAACATGCCACCTGCTTCCTCCAACCCAACACACTGCACCGCTACAAACGTTATTGGCCACGTGTTATTCGATCAAGCACCAGCACGCACTAGCTGGAATCCATCGTCGTGCAAACGAGACACGGCGCACCTCTACTTAAAGGCGTACGCTACTACAGGCAGCAAGCAATGCTGGACGCACCAACACGCAAACAGACGACGACGCGCCGAGTCCACATCAAAACTTTGTTCTTGCACAATCTTCCAACAAGACGAATCCCTGCAGTAAAAAACGAACTAAGCTGTAACGGCATGCGTGCGTCTGAAGAGCAAGCAAGGTCACACAGCTACTATTCCGCTTCTAAGGTGTCCCATGGTATTTGATAATTGACTGGGGGCGTTGCATTCATCCAGCTAAAAATGTCAAGGCTCCAAATAAGAGTGTTGTTTGTGCAAGCCCCCAGCCGCAGTCTGCAGAGGAGCAGACCAAAATACTTTGCACGCGCGACTGCTGCAAATACCAAGACAAGACACCGACTCCTGCTCCAACGTACCCTACTGATCAAACTAAAAAGAACAGCTATCTACGCAGCATCGACGCAACATCGGTCAGCTGCTTGTCCGGTCGGCCCAAAACCACCGCACTGCCTGGATGGTATCATGTGACGAAGACAACAGTAGCGCGTTTTATTTAAACTCGGGGTCATGTCGTGTGGTGTCCGCACGTATGCCAGCAAAACATCCTGGCACAGGATTACACACAACATGTTAAATGGATAAAATAAATGCAGAAGAAAATCGAAAATCTTCAATACGTCAGCTGAGCCGAGCAACGAATACCCTTAACTCGATCTTCCTACCCCACATGTCCTACTCAACAGCAGGTGCAGACACTCTACAATTTAACCAAGTAACACATGCCGCCTTCCGCAGATCAGATGTTTGTCTACACTGCACACTCCTCCCACACGCTATCACATCATTATGTTACGTCCCTCATAAACAGAAACACACACAACTCCCGCAAACTGCTCACCGCCACAATTATACTGCCTATTCATACTCACTGTCTAAGAGATCAATCAAAGCCGAAACGGGAGAAGAACAAGCCTTGCACCCGGCCCTGCCCATTGCGCCATTTACGCAATAAGTGTATAGCCCACGCACAGAACGATCCACTGAGGCGGTCTACTCATCAGAGCAACTCTAGAGGCACACCATTATTTCTTCTCATATGGTTCCCTTAATGCTCTGCAGATAATTAGGAATTTAAAAGCAATTCTGAATGGGGGAGGCTAAGTCTCTAGTAAAATCGGCTTCCCTCCTTTAGCGTGATGGCGCTTGGTCACCCGCAGCCCCACTTAAATCCTCTGGTACTCTTCGGGCAGTAGGATGCCGCCAAATGGTACCAAACATCATACACAAATTGACTCTTATGTATTTATACAAAGGCGAAGCTGAGAAATTGTAAGAACTGGGCCCACAGAGCAAGCTTCCATAAGCACCAATGCATTGTGACCACAACAGGATTATAACAGGTCTAGCCGGTGGGATGCCTTCGCTACAAACGTGTTTAACGTTCCCGCTACACATACCGTCTAGAAACAAGGTCTCATGGTCATGGGAAACACCATCGTCAAACCCTTATGCAGCATTGAGCTGCATCATTACACCATTTGCTCTGGTCACTACTGCACCTGTGGCCACAGTTCATGTACGTTCACGCATCCACACTAGGTCGCACTGCGCAACGCTCACATACAGTCACAAGTGCGCATCACACTGCCCGTCAGCCCGGCCACAACGCAACTTGCAAGCGTCTACCTCAGCTTGCAAAATACATCTGCAAGGCCCACCTCGATTTCAATTCGAGTTAGATCCTTCGACCACCCACGACTCTCATGTCGCGACTGCGCGTCGGCAAGATCAACTCATCGCCCTCCCCAGCATGTGCCTCCTATCATTTGCAAGCACATTTCATTTTCGTGTCAAGCCTGCAGCACGCCTCCTAAATATATACTCGCCTTGCTCCGCACATACCCTTCCTGGTGCAGCCTGGGGTCCACCACTCACAAAGACGTGCAGCACACCTACCCCCAACGTTTTCCAGGGCCGAAATGAACACCTTTCACCTAAATCGAAATTCCCGGGAAAAGCGCTGCCAGGGAAACAGTCTATTGGCAGCAGCTACTAAGCTCCTTCGACCCAATGCTGCCAGGACCCACGCATTTTCGCACATGCATTGCGAACTCACTGCCGACCCACACGGCTGGCTGCTCACACCATGTCTCGTCCCCGCTCTCTCCGAGGCCCCTGCTGCCATCCCTGCTTGCAAACGCACGCAGTTGTTTCGACATACCTAAGAAACAAGAAACAGCCTCCTTAGTGCTTTTCGTCAAGGCAACATGCCACCTGCTTCCTCCAACCCAACACACTGCACCGCTACAAACGTTATTGGCCACGTGTTATCCGATCAAGCACCAGCACGCACTAGCTGGAATCCATCGTCGTGCAAACGAGACACGGCGCACCTCTACTTAAAGGCGTACGCTACTACAGGCAGCAAGCAATGCTGGACGCACCAACACGCAAACAGACGACGACGCGCCGAGTCCACATCAAAACTTTGTTCTTGCACAATCTTCCAACAAGACGAATCCCTGCAGTAAAAAACGAACTAAGCTGTAACGGCATGCGTGCGTCTGAAGAGCAAGCAAGGTCACACAGCTACTATTCCGCTTCTAAGGTGTCCCATGGTATTTGATAATTGACTGGGGGCGTTGCATTCATCCAGCTAAAAATGTCAAGGCTCCAAATAAGAGTGTTGTTTGTGCAAGCCCCCAGCCGCAGTCTGCAGAGGAGCAGACCAAAATACTTTGCACGCGCGACTGCTGCAAATACCAAGACAAGACACCGACTCCTGCTCCAACGTACCCTACTGATCAAACTAAAAAGAACAGCTATCTACGCAGCATCGACGCAACATCGGTCAGCTGCTTGTCCGGTCGGCCCAAAACCACCGCACTGCCTGGATGGTATCATGTGACGAAGACAACAGTAGCGCGTTTTATTTAAACTCGGGGTCATGTCGTGTGGTGTCCGCACGTATGCCAGCGTGATATCATGTGACGACGACAACAATAGTGGGATTCTCCTCATAGCCCGGGCTATCTCGTCTGATGTCCACACGCGCGCCACCGACAGATTTTGGGATAGGAATACACACAGCATGTTGAAGGGATGGAAATCATGCACTAGAAAATCGAAAATCTTCAATACGTCAGCTGAGCCGAGCAACGAACACCCCTAGCTCGGTCCTGCTATTCAGCGTGTCCTATGCACCCACAGATGCAAACACTTTACAACTAAATCAAGCAATATTTGCCTCACTCGCTTCCCGCAAACCACCTGCTCGTCTATAATGCACAATATGCGCAGACGAATTGCTTCGCCCTTCGTAGTCTCTCGTGACCGAGTAGCGTTTCCTAGCTCAAGCGCATCCATATTTACGCATCATTGTGTTACGTCCCTCACAAACACAGAATCAGATACGATTCCCACAAAATGCTGATTGCCACAGTTGCATTGCCTATTCATTCTCACCGTCTGAGAGATCAATCAAAGCTGAAACGGGAGAAGAAAGAGCCTTGCATCCGGCCCTGTCCACTGCGCCATTTACGCAATAAGTATATAGCCCACGCACAGAACGATCCATTGAGGCGCTCTACGCATATGCAACAGGTCTTCATTAGCTTCAATGCATTGTGACATCATCAGTTTCACAGGACACATCACCAGTTGAATCCCTCGGCTGGAAACGTGTCCAAACTCCCAGCTGGGCATCCCCTCTAAGGGCAAGGCTTCACGGTCATGGGAAGTACCGTCGTCAAACCCTTATGTCGCAGAGCGCTGCATGACCACACAACTTGCTCTGGCCATAACTGCAACGGCGACCACTGTTTCACGCATTGACACTACACCCCACTGAGCAACGCTCGCACAGTGTCGCAAGTTCCCAACACACTGCTCGTCAGCCCGGCTTCAATACAACTCGCAAGCTCCTATTTTAGCCTAGACAATGCGTTCGCAAGATCCATCTGGACTTCGAGTGAAGTGCGATGCTTCAAACAACCACGAGTCTCATGTCGTTACTCCTGGGTCAGGATGACAGGATTGAACACAGTGAATAGAGTGGACGGAAACCATGCAGAAGCATATTATAGCTATGCAATACACCACCTGAGCCCAGAAACGCACACCCTTAACTTAATCTTGTTGCTCCACACGTTCTACGCACGACCAGCTGCAGCCACGTTCCCAACGTAGTTAAGCACTTATTACTGTACTTGTTTTCTGGGTTTCCGTTCAAACGTAAACTCTGTGTTCCGAGCGAACGTGAACGTTGGCGGTCATTAACGGCTGTGCACGCCCGCAGGCTCTCGTCGTTTTCTCCTTCTTGATGGACACGAAGACAGCCCCTGAAAGGCAAAACTACATTATCGCCCGAGACATGTGCTTATGGCATTCAGCCAAACATTTTGGTAGTCATTCCAGGCAGAAAACGCTGTGAAGGGCTTCGAAGCAAACAGACCAAGCTGACGCGCGCTTATCTTTATGTGGCATCGTGCCATCCAGAGACCGTAAGCTGCAAATCCCACAGGACAGCGGCTCCAAAGCCCCCGCCATTGGTCTGTCACAGTCCCTTCGCTAATCGGTCTCACTCTCTGTGCATTCCCCAAGAAACAGCCGGAAATCAAAGACGTAATGCACCCCGTGTCAGGTGCTATGCACTCCACTTCTTTTAGCTTCATTGAAAAATACGTATGAACAGTAATGCGCTCATCAGCTTCATCACTATGCACTATTCGTTGTTGAACTCCAATGGGTTCCCGGTGTAGCAGGCGTACAACGCGTGACGCCAGCCAGCTCCTTCCCGTCCAGAGCATTCTCACTTTCCCCACTAAGCATATCCCCACTGAACAGGACTAAATGGACGTACATCCGCCGAGCCTCACGCAGCGCAGAATTGCGTCAGAAAATCGTTTGCTCTGGCCAGATCTCCAACTGCGAATGCAGCAGATCTACCCCCACGCATATGCACTACACCCCACTGTCCAACAACCAAGCAATGTTTCAAACGCCACAACACACTGCCCTTCAGCCTCGGTCGCAACACAACAGGCAAGCAACTACTTGAGGCCCAGGAAAGGCGTCTGCAGAACCATACTCAACTTCACTTGAAGTCGATAAAGGAGAAAGATATGCATCAACGTCCTGCACGTATGGTGATGCGCTTCCTTACGCTTGCGAATACGCTACGATCACCTGTCTCACGGAAATATGACTTGCATCGTTTCTAAATGCGCATATGTGCGTATGAACATGCAACAGGCACCTGGCAAATCTCTGCTGGTCCTGAATCACACTCATCGTTTCTGATGAACCCTGCAGCCCACCACCCACAAGTAGTCGTTTTGTGCGTGTGACCGTAGCGCTTTCCAACACCTACCTGGGCAGTTTCCTTTTGCCATCTCAACAAAACATATCGCCAAAATTCTTGCGAGCGTTACAGTCAATTGACATAAGCTACTAAGCTCTCTCAGCTTAATTTTGCGAGTACTCACGCAGTGTTGTACACGCGTTAACAACTCACTGCTGGCGCACCCTGCTCGCAGTTCATCCCCCGCGTCACCTCTGCTCTCTCCGAAGTGCCTATAGGCATCCCGTTTTACCAGCGTACTAAAAATTGTTTCGACACGCCTAAGAAGCAGCGTCCTCAATCCTTCCTGCTAAGTCAATGTGCCTCCTGTGATGCCGTTTCCTTCAACGCAACAAACCGCACTACTGCAAATGTGATTGGCCGTGTGTCTGTCAATCAAACACCGGCACGCATTTCGAAACAATCATCGTCATGCAAACACTGCACGGCTCATCCCTACTAAAACACGGACTTTGCTACGCCAAGCAATGTTAGACGCACCACCACTGAAGCAGACGGCTCCACATCGTACCCGTCTTCCGGTGTAGCTGTTAGGCCATTGTGGATGGTTCTATATGAAAACAAATACATAGTTCTAACGGCATGCGTGCGTCGAAAAAGCAAAACAGGACGACGTCGCCGTAAGTCTGGTTTCTGAGTGCAGCATGGTACTTGAAAGCTCACTGGATACGCTGGAACAATGGTGTTACATTCAAAAATTCGGAAAATATGTAGTTAGTGCCATCGCCCGCAGGGTGCAGTGAGAGGAAATCAAAATGCTTTGCACGTGCAGCTATGGAAAGTATCACAGCGAAGATTCGGGTCTTACCAGGATGTACTGCTGCAGCTATGGAAAGTATCACAGCGAAGATTCGGGCCTTACCAGGATGTACTGCTCGGCCGCCATGGACATCCTTGCCATTTGGTGTGCATTTCTGTCTTACTCTTCAAGACAGCAGTAGATCTACTCTGAGAAAGCCCTCAAAACGCAGAAACAACAAACTCAAAACAATGGTCAACTTTCAAACGCAAGATGTTATATAGCCCAAACAGTCAATACATATGCCGGGCGTTATGTCCCATAGGTTGCAATTATTCGATGGACTCAAGCCCCCACGGATGCCAAAGAAGAATGCATGATGTCGGCGCCCATTGCTTCCCGACAGTTCACTTCTATTTGGCCCTACTCCCTGTAAACGTCAAGGGTCACCAAAATACTTGCAGCGCGCGGTCGTGTCAGTCGCTGCCTAGTTCCTGAATAACAATTGATAAGGCATGAAAGTCGCCATGCGGCATGTTTCATAAGGCGTTTAGTAAGCTATTGGTGTTTGCAGATGCACTTTGGCTAATGCAGGCTTAATGTCTGTCAACAATTGACCACAGGATGCAAACGTTTCATTTGCGCAGTTAGCGCTGTTACTCGACAGCGATATCCCTTTAATTACATGCAGAAATAACAAAACAGTATAATTTAGATGCCTTTGCCGGGATCCTGACAAACACAACGTTGCTGATACGGTCACTAGGAATCTGAAAAGAGTCTGAAATAGGTCCGTTCTACGTTGTTAGCTGTTTAGCCGAGAGTCGATCATTGTTTCATTATGCGCTGTATAGCATTTTTCACGCACGTGAAACGGGCTCAGCAAGACAGCCAAAACAGGAACTATGTGAGTCGAAAAAACCTGTGGGAAGAAGACAAGCACGCAGCACCTGCTGAACTCCACATTACGCGGGCAAGAGTACTGCAACAAAGGACATCCGCCTTGGTGGCAGTCGTTCGTCCCGACGCGACACGTGGAAGGACGTTTTTGTGCCACTGTACGTGAATCATAATACATTACAGCCTCAATACTCAATAATTTGAATACCGTGCCTACACTTACTGGCTTTAAAAGGTTCCGCATTTTCCCTCCCAGAAACCAAAACCGCTGATTAACCACAACGCGACTCGCTCGACAGACCCGTTCTAAAATCCAGGCAGCCAAGACGCGCAATGAAAAAGTATGGAGTATGCAATATTGCGCCGAACGCAGGCCTCTTGACGGTTACATGACAACACGTAGCCACCAAGCATTTACTCTCACAAGCCACTTTCCAGACAAAACTTATCATACCATCATTCGCCAAAACACGTCTCTCAAGCGCCTGCACAGCCCCATTCTCTGGTCCATTCGCTGCATCTACAAAATAGATTTAGAAATTGACAACTCCTGCGGTACATCATGCAGACAGCCAATACCGCCAAAGCCTGTCCCGAACGTCTTTTCACAATGAGCCACGGGACAAAAGCGTTCCACTGCATCTACGCACACGCTGCAAAGAAATGACGTTACGTGCCACAGAGGCTGAAATATACACAGCAAAGAGTATGCTGCACTGACAAGCAAACGCATTCTGGTTCTCCGGTACACAACGCAATCAATAAGGCCTACAATCGGTCACACACAACTGCTGAGCGTCTGGGCAAAGTAATTTCTTGCTTACTTCCGTAGCTTTTAGATGAGCAGACAAACTGAGAAAACCGAATTCCTTTCATCCGCTTACCCACTGTAATGCACTAACTACGAAGTCAGCCCGGGGCATTCGCCATTCACTTTTCCATTGCAGATCAGTAACTTGCAAAGGCTATTTGAGCTGAAGGCAGACTCCGCCGCGGATGCAACACATGCATTAGAACGATCGCGGTACAAAGGCAGCGGCTTGCGCAATAGCTGTAGGCAGCTTGCAGAGTCTGCCTGAGGCCACCTTAATGCCAGTGTGCCCACGTGTGGTAATAGCAGGAGTACTGGGTCTCTGTCAAAACCCTGAGGTCCTGTCCTCATACGGCGTGCGCACGTATGCAAACAACGCATTTTGGCACAGTCTTGAAAGTTTGATGGTGAACAGATGCGCCGCATGCAGTGAAACTGAAATTGTTCACGAAATCAGCTCAGACAAGTACCGAACGCCTTTGAGCACAAATTTGCTACGGCGCATGTCCTATGCACCAGGGCATGCAACTAGTCAACCAGGTTGAAGGCCAATCACTGCACGTGCTCCACAAAATCGTTTGCTTCATTCCATGCCGGACCCTTTATTCGACCATGTGCAAAATTCGTCGCTCAAGAGCCACTACGCAAATGCACAACCACTCTACGTTCCCTCATCCTTCGCATACAGAAACATGCTGCATGCATTCATGCTACAAACGATGACCTCAATCCAGCACTGTTATACACTGCGCGCGCAGAAGAAAATCTGTGTAAGTTTCAAGCAAACACAGCCTTCGATTGTGGGCGAACTTGTTTTCGTGTTGGATTGTTTTACGCAAGAACGGAGCCACATGCAAATCTCATAGTTAGGCGCCAGAAATGCGCCCACAGTGGATCACTTATCTCTGCACACCATCAGACCCCCACACAAACCTAACAAGCAACGTACCCGGTCCCGCGTGCCACGCACCTAGCCACAAGTGTCTTCAATTCTAACCATAGTACACCCATGCGTTTCATTGCTGCGAAGTAAGCCTCCATGCGCTCCAATAAACTATCAGCCATGTTGGCCTCCAACGCACAATTCTAGCCAATGCTTTCTCTTCAGTGCAAAGTGAAGGCGCACACAGCTGCTATAGCGTGCACCTATTACCTTCCCTCGAAGCTTTTGGTGCGTAGCCCGGGCAGATAACGCTGTGAAGGGCTTCGAAGCAAACAGACCAAGCTGACGCGCGCTTATCTTTATGTGGCATCGTGCCATCCAGAGACCGTAAGCTGCAAATCCCACAGGACAGCGGCTCCACAGCCCCCGCCATTGGTCTGTCACAGTCCCTTCGCTAATCGGTCTCACTCTCTGTGCATTCCCCAAGAAACAGCCGGAAATCAAAGACGTAATGCACCCCGTGTCAGGTGCTATGCACTCCACTTCTTTTAGCTTCATTGAAAAATACGTATGAACAGTAATGCGCTCATCAGCTTCATCACTATGCACTATTCGTTGTTGAACTCCAATGGGTTCCCGGTGTAGCAGGCGTACAACGCGTGACGCCAGCCAGCTCCTTCCCGTCCAGAGCATTCTCACTTTCCCCACTAAGCATATCCCCACTGAACAGGACTAAATGGACGTACATCCGCCGAGCCTCACGCAGCGCAGAATTGCGTCAGAAAATCGTTTGCTCTGGCCAGACCTCCAACTGCGAATGCAGCAGATCTACCCCCACGCATATGCACTACACCCCACTGTCCAACGACCAAGCAATGTTTCAAATGCCACAACACACTGCCCTTCAGCCTCGGTCGCAACACAACAGGCAAGCAACTACTTGAGGCTCAGGAAAGGCGTCTGCAGAACCATACTCAACTTCACTTGAAGTCGATCGTGTCAGTCGCCGCCTAGTTCCATTTATAAAAATTGCGAAAACATCAAAGTCGCCATGCGACATGCGCCATAAGTACTGGCAGCTGTCACGCAGTGTCACAAGCGCTTGAAGAACGCACTGGCTGCGTTCACGGCTAGCAGCTTATTCCGCGCGCTCCTTGCTCTCGCGGTAATATCCGATGGCTGTCCGCCTTTGCAGACGCTACGACAGTGCTCCGATACAGCAAAGCAGTTTCACCCCGAATCCTTTCCATGAATCCGGAATTCCACTTGAAGTGCCCTTTGCCCCGACACAACGCGCTCCACCTCTACAGCTGTGACTTGTCATGCGTGGTTTGATTAAACAGCAACACGCACTGCCTGGCATTCATCGTCATGCAGAAAACACATGCTTGACTACTAACTCACACGCCGATGTGGTTGGCTGCACCGAGCAGCATTTGACGCAGCAGCAAAGAATCAGCGACCTGCCAACTCCACACCCAGCGCCTGTTTCTGCACGATAGTCAATCATCAATACGAATTCATGCGGAAGCAAATATGAGACTGCGACGGCATGCCTGCATCTAGAAAACAAGGCAGCCCGATACAGCCACCATCCCACTTGTAAAACGTAACATATTACCTAACCGCCCACTAGACTCTATGCATTCATTCACTTCCTGTTTTCGAAATTTGCCAGAAGAGCGTAGTATGCGTATGCGCTCACCCGCAAGCTGCAAAACTGCAAATTGAAATATCTTTCACACGCTCATACTGCACTTCCTAAGGCCAGATCCGCGCTCCAACATATCCTATTGGTAGAATTAAAACGCCGGCGGCCTGCGCAATACATGTCCGCTGTTTGCCTAGTCTGCCTAGGGAAATCTCACGTTCTGAGTGTTTTTAAATACATGAGACGACAGGCGACAGTCTTCCTTGAGCCTCTCTGCGATTATCCCGGACTTGCATCCGCATATAGGCCAGCAACTTATGCATACTTAACAGATCAAACACATGCACACGAAAACTAAAACTGTCCAATATGGCTGCCCTGCCGAATACTGAACGCCATTGACCTCGATAGTGCCACGCCGGATGTCTTATGCGCCAGTGCAAGCAACCAGCCAATAACTAGATAAGTCGCTGATCGCTGCACTTACTCTATGCAAATCACCTGCTTCAGTCCACGCCTAACCCGCTTTTCAGCCATCTGCAAATGTTGCCGCTCAAGGATTGCTGCGCAACTGCGCAGCCACTCCACCCTGCCTTGCTCCTCACACACAAAACGCCACTCCCTGTAAAATGAAATATGCATTATTCGCGCACCATAAACGCAAAGCATCAAGCACGCACCGGGATGGACTGTGCGCGCAAAATGCCTTGTGCGCACCTGCAAAGCTAGCAGGCCGTCCTGACAAAGGCGCATCAACTTTTACGTGTCACGTTTGTGCCCACAAAAAGGACAAGGTGCGAATCTCACAGGATAGCTCCTGTGACAGTCGCAGTGCCTATTGATGTCTCTTGTCTGAGGATATTCGTACCTAGGTAGAAATCAAGTAAAAGCTCCTGGACCGTGTATGTGTTTGATAAGCAGTTTGTATGGATAAAAATACGATCGCTGGCTCAATGGTTATGCACTAAGCTTTAATGCCCTCATAACGTATACACAACAAGGATCGCCAGCCAGCGCCATTTTCATCAAACATATTCACGCCCGTAGTGAGACACATAGATAAGAGGTACAAAGTTGTGATTGACGCGGAAAGTAGCGTCGTGCGTCGCGTACAGGTTAAAGGTCCACAACGCCTTCTCTAGACAGCACTGCAAGTATAGCTGCACCCCACATGTGTCAAGCAGTTAACTTGTCCGGTTCTACCGGGCTGACGTCAATGCGGTGTCAAGGGCTCCTCAAAGCTGGGTACAGTCTTGACCTTGACGCCGCTGCTCGCAACACACTTTCTTTTGCTCGAGGCACATCCAACCGCCTTATTAGCAATGAAGCCATTTCAGAACACAAATTTCAGAAGAGCAACACGGCCTTTATTCTTCAGTAGCCATGCAGCAGCAGCAAGGTCTGTTCCATTAAGAGCAGCGCAAGTCACGCATGAGCAACCCTGTTTTTATATGGTTTGTCTTTTCAATCTCAGTTCGCCAGCGCTCACATATCATTTCACTGGCGTCAAAAAAGCTTTTCGGTCTGCAATTGTTTTTCAAAGCATAGCTCGAATGCATACCTACGTTATGAAAGCTATCATCTATAAGTCCTTTATTTTTGGAAGCCATTGCATATTACACACAGTGTGAAGCTTTCGTGCAAGTGTAGCACCACAAAATTGCAGCATGTTGCCTGTTTTGCAAAACATCTAGACGAATGGGTGTTCCACGTGACTTCTGTAGTCCATGTGACTACAAGTAGCGACTGGGGGTGCACGCGATGCAGCGCATGTACGGTGTTTGTTCCACAGTATCAACAATGTTGCACGCATTGTTTATCACGAAGTGAGTGAGCACGCCACAGGCAATTTTTCCAGCACTTCTTTTTCAGCAGGTCTGTCACGCGATTCACAGCCAGGAGGCTTTTTCGCGTTAATGATGTGTGCCCGGGGGATGACGCTGCGCGAAATATATTGTTATCATCCTATATCGGACCTGTATACAGTAATGACTCACTGACTGCGCTTGCCTACAAAGCCTGCTCTAAAACTGACAGTTAAGCGCTCTCAAGATAAGTAGTTACACTCACTCCCATGCTTTGTTCACGCAGTGTACACTCCCACACCGTCAAACTGGTGCAGCCACAGAAGCGAAGTTCACTGCGTCGAGTTAGCAGCTTTTCCGATTGGCCAGAAATAATCCATAACATATATGGCACAAGTATTTATTACATTCATCCATACATGAATATCACACTACTCTGATATCCACCCTACTCATTCAAGTTACAAACCGCAACTAAGTATGCAAGCATTCCGAAGACTTGCCTTTTGGGCATCCACGCACGCCTGACTTCGCATGGCATGTATATCCGAATCTATCAGTTTGTAGTGCTCAGCTGCCAAAAGAGTCTTCATCCCTACAGCTGTTTTTACGGATGACTCACTAACTGCGCAACCGTTTATGGCCGGCACGCTAGCAATCACTAATATCTCTTGGTATAACTTTCCCCACATATGTCCTCTGCGTCGCTGACACGATAATCAGCGCACAGTCCAGCAGCAGAGCCACACGTTCGTTCGGATAGTGCACAGATATCCAAAGCTTGACGTCAATGACTTCTCCAGTCAGGCGCAGGTGACCCGTTACGTGCGTGCTTAACCACGCAGCCAGGCAGTAAAGTAGCCTTACCCAACATACTTGTTTTTCATAGATTATGCTCGTATTGATTGCATCCATTTGAGCCACAGATAGCAGAAGCGCTGTGGAGACTCATTCTAGGCAAATTACAAGATGCCAATCAACACGCACACGCAGCATCGTAGAAATTTGTGTCGAGCAGAGTGTCGAGGGTCCTAAAGAGCATGGGACGTGGTGAAGGTGACTGCGCCATTTGCAGGAGGTAGGCGTTGCGCAATGGCAACGCTGGTTTTTCGGTGCGCGGGAATGTGAGGATGCAGACTAAAATGCCTGAGATTCAGGCATAGGAGAGGCCAGCTTTTAGACATGGAGGTCGGGCGTATCCGCACCTGTTTTTTTACGGCGCCCGCCGCCGATGTGAATCGAACACTCGCAATGATGCAGAGATGTTTCGGACTAATGCTAAGCTGGATGGACGTGTGGATTAGTTCGAGAGCAGCTAGTGGTGGGGACGTTGCGAGGCGGTCAAGTGTGTTGGTATACAAACATTCATGATTTGGATGCATCAATTTGAAATATCTAGCACCCAAATGCCCCTCGTCCCACATCTGTCTCTAAAAACGGCTCACTGACTGCCCATTTTTATATGGTGGCTCGATGACAAACAATATCTCTTAAGCTTTGTTGAGGCAAGAATCAAAGCGCAGTCCAGCACAGTTACACTCTGGTTTCCAACAAGGCACTGAAATCCGAAGACATACCGCAATAATGGCCTATCCAGCCAGCCAAGCATGACCCGTAATCTGTAAAACACGCAACTGCACAGAAAAACAATCTTCATCAAACCAGTTTTTGTTTATGGATGGGGCTCGTATTGATTGCGCCCACTCACACACGAATAACAAAAGAAATGTAGATAATCATCCTGTGCAAGCGACCAGATTCAGTCATAAACGTGCTAGTGGCATTGTAGATATTTGTTTCGAAGGGTTCAAATGAGTCAGGCTGATGTGTGCCCCAAACCTATTGCTGGATCCTGCTCGTCTCCATAGTCGCCTCCATCCCCATTTTATCCAGGCCAAGTAAACCAACCCATTCAAGCACGCAGCACTAAAAGCTGCCTTTATTCCAGTGCAGCTGTTAAACTGCAGCTTTGCTGCACCCTGAAGCAGCCAGCTGCGAATGGTCCACAACTGGGGCGTGCAAGTGGCTCGTGCAGAACTAACGTCTTCGGCATTTTCAGATGTGGCCACGCATGCGCAATGCAAATCACGAAACAAACGAATATGCGGCGATTAAAAACGTTCATAGATTAGATATAAACTTCATCGGTTGCCGTGTGAAAATAGACTTAATTTGACGCAAGCTCTATCACTCAACCTCGCCCATTGTGAAACAAGTGACAAACGTTTTCCGACTGTGTGGAACCTTTACGTAATGTTCGGAACATAATAAGTGCGCAACTGTGCACTGCTGTTGCTGCGTCTTTGCCGTCTGCACTCATATTACTGTCCAAGCTTCCTGCTTATCCCGTTATCATCGAACAGCTACACAGCCGCAAATCCCTTTAGGACCTCTCTATGGCATCCAGACCACACAAGCATGTGAACCAGAATCACATCCGGTTACAGATATGAGACTCTTTCAGGCTCAAGCACTAGATTCTCTCTTCTGAATTGGCCTGGCCATGCATTTTCACTCACGATCTGTATAAACGATTCAGACCGTACTGTCCCAGGCTTTTTTCCTTACTTTATGCTCGTCGGTCGTTACAAGCCCAATTATTGTCCTCAAATGAATAAGTGAGCGGATAAAACTTACACACGCCGAAGTGCAGTTCATGTTGATGTCTACGAAAAACCCTAGAAACGCCGCATATTTGGGCTTCCGCACTATATCTGCCGGGCCCTGAGCTGTCAGCAAAGGGCTTTTTGCAGTGCTGTGCCATAACGCACTCCCTGTGAAGCCAGATTTCGGCACGTCTTGCGTCTACCCTTGGATTGTTCAAGAAATTGTTTTTCGAGGACAACATTGGTAGACTGGATGAGCAGTCCTGTACCCATTACGCCAACTTCACTCCTTCTTTCCATTGGGGTAAAATGCAGCGCTGGCTCCTCTTGGGCCTTTGCACTCTGCACCAAATGGTGGCGCGCAGCAAGCACGAGAAGTCGTACAATCTTAAAAATCTCAGAACGTCGCACGGATTCTCTTTCATCTAGAAACACTGTAGAACGCACTGGGCTTATTCCATCGCTTCACAACGCTTCCCCTTGTGATGCAAACAGCTTTTAACTGCCTATGGTGGACATGAGTGAAAGCGCAGCTCAAACTGCTACAGGAATTAACTTAGTAGAGAACCCAAGCCATGCACGATATCGCTCGCTGATGCTTCTTGCGGTAAATCGTAAAGGTTGCTGCCTTCAACCACCCAGTCTTGGGCTTGATGAGTTCGCTAAGGGGAGCAATGTGCGCTTTATATCTCATGCATATTTCGAAATTGATAGATATTTAGAATTCTAGTCACACTTACGATTTTGCCAGAGACCCATATTCAAACAAAAGCGCCCAGCTGTGAGTGCAGACGTTTGCCCGAGTGCAATGCATCCCTCTGTTTCGTAGTGAGTTACGTGCGTCCAATTTTAACTTATTTTACAGTCGTGCGAAGTTCTTGTAGAAAAGCTTGAGTTAGCATCTGTCTTTTCACCGGTTCAAGTGCTACAACGTTGAAACTGCACCCTGCTTTCCATCTCTGCCATCTTTTAGAAACATTGATTACGTCTGGTGCCACCATCCACCAGTTAAATTGTTGGTGCAAGCTTCAATACGTAATATTACAATTCGTCCCTAGAAGTCCACACGGTGAAATAAAAGTCGGGTTGCGAAAAAGCGTAGATCCTCAACTATCCACCGGGCAACAGAGGATCTATTTCACAAGACTTTGGGACTGATATACTTTTGATGTACTTTTAATTTCTAGTTCTAAAAATTCGAAACAAACAGGTTAAGAGACATAAAACAATTTTGCGGTGCCTTTTCGGGTCAAGTAAATGTAAAGGGCCAGGCAAAGAGATATTAGAGAGTCTAGCGCTTTTCTTGCAAGCTATTTCCTGACGTCATGCTCTGCACACAAAAGCTCATTGCCAAGAAGGTCCAACAGGATACTGCCCAGAAAATGTATAGATGAAAGTCCAGGAGCACGTATCACGTATTAGTAACTGTATGCGTTGCAATCAAGAATCACACCGCATCGCATCGCATCTATGATTTTGGTCGCATGTCGTGATCTTTGTCTGATGGGCAGTAATTCAGCCACTGTGGATCGAATGGAAAGTGCTTAATGCAAAGCTTTCGGGTATTTCTAAACGTACTAGTTTCTGAGTGCTCGAATCACTAATCCACCGTATCCTATCCAATCCTAATCCAATCCCCCGTTAGGAGCTCTATTGAGCGAATGGCTAGCCAGAGTAATCATACTAAAACACCACTTGCGGAAAAGTTAGTACACTGGTACACGTGCACTGTCAGCGAAACTGCAGTGTGGGGAGGCTACGTTGCCTCACATGAACCAGATGCCTTAGGCTTCCCACCAAGTACGTGCAAACGCAAATATGCCATTCCAATAGCCAGATCTCCCGTTCTTCGTCGTGGAGTCCACATATGTAAACAAAAGACAAGAATTATACCATGTGAAATTACCATTATCACTTAATGCGGATACATAGTCAGCTTGAACCTCCTCACATGCACGGTGCATGATGTGGCGGATAAGAAACTGATTCCTCTACTGTTTGAAACAGTTCGTTTCCCACAAGGCTCTTGTTACTATGAGAGAACTTTACTTATTTAGTAATGTGCGGCAAGAATACTGAAAACTACAGCCTAGCACCTTCCTCGCTTCACGTGAGAAGCAACGTCTCCTGCGTCCGGCTTGCTTCCCATTGCCGAAGCGACCATCATCACAATTACCAACGGTACTGTTTCATGACAATTAATTGCATCTACAGAATTCCACGGCGAGATGAGTTTTAACTTCTCGTACTGATCGTACAAATTGCACCTCAAGTGTCACATGCAG
>NW_013543334.1:472358-473091 GCF_000499545.2 Eimeria tenella | reverse complement strand
CCCCCAGATGTAGCTTGCACGTTTAAAACTCTAAATATTTCAGCCTCATAGTAACGCAAGACAAAAAGGTAGCGAATATTCATGTTTTAGCGTGCCGAGTTAAAGTACTATCAAAACCCGAAACGCACAAGCTAAAACACCCCACAAGGATCAAAACAACGACAATAAACGCGAGTAGAAAGGTTCACCCCACTGTTTTAAGTGCAGAGGCCATAAACTGGTGAAACTTATGCATCACACAGTAGACATTCTCGTTTGTCATATGAAGATCGCGCCGTGGTAAACTCAACAGCAGAGCTTGCAAAACATCTATTTTTCCTGTCAGGATACCTGGAGAGCATTGGCAAGGCGCCTTCTTGACCCTGACGCAGCGTAAAGCTGCCATCCTATGCACTGCGTGAAGCGGAGCACCAGAAGCGCAACTAAAGCTAAAATATCCCCGAAAGGACACGGTAATTCTTGGAAGCCACTCTAAATTCGAAGGTTTATATTGCTGTACGCCACTGCAAGCATGAACCATACAGCCTTCAGTTATAACACGAAACCGTTTTCTTCATCAAGATGAAGTGTAATAATTTACCTTCAAAAGGACAGACTTCACTCCTCTCTTCAGACAAATCGTCGGGAGGTCACCCACAACTAAATTTGCGGCTAAGCTAGGGGCGCTAGAGGCGGCACCTGTGGAGGCAAAGCAGAAGACGGACACTTCAAGACTTTTTGCACATACAGAACA